>NC_091995.1:21723314-21802903 GCF_044704955.1 Pristiophorus japonicus | reverse complement strand
GGGGGAGGGAGGGGGAGGGGGAGGGGGAGGGAGTGGGAGGGGGAGGGAGTGGGAGGGGGAGGGGGGTGGGAGGGGGAGGGAGTGGGAGGGGGAGGGAGTGGGAGGGGGAGGGAGTGGGAGGGGGAGGGAGTGGGAGGGGGAGGGAGTGGGAGGGGGAGGGAGTGGGAGGGGAGGGAGTGGGAGGGGGAGGGAGTGGGAGGGGGAGGGAGTGGGAGGGGGAGGGGAGTGGGAGGGGGAGGGGGGAGGGGGAGGGGGAGGGGGAGGGAGTGGGAGGGGGAGGGAGTGGGAGGGGGAGGGAGTGGGAGGGGGAGGGAGTGGGAGGGGGAGGGAGTGGGAGTGGGAGGGGGAGGGAGTGGGAGTGGGAGGGGGAGGGAGTGAGTGGGAGGGGGAGGGAGTGAGTGGGAGGGGGAGGGAGTGAGTGGGAGGGGGAGGGGAGTGAGTGGGAGGGGGAGGGAGTGAGTGGGAGGGGGAGGGAGTGAGTGGGAGGGGGAGGGAGTGAGTGGGAGGGGGAGGGAGTGAGTGGGAGGGGGAGGGTGAGTGGGAGGGGGAGGGAGGGAGTGGGAGGGGGAGGGGAGTGGGAGGGGCGGAGGGAGTGAGTGGGAGGGGGAGGGAGGTGAGTGGGAGGGGGAGGGAGGGAGTGGGAGGAGGGGGGGAGGGAGTGGGGGGGGGGAGGGAGGGAGTGGGAGGGGGAGGGAGGGAGTGGGAGGGGGAGGGAGGGAGTGGGAGGGGGAGGGAGGGAGTGGGAGGGGAGGGAGGGAGTGGGAGGGGGGAGGGAGTGGGAGGGGGAGGGAGTGGGAGGGGGAGGGAGTGGGAGGGGGAGGGAGTGGGAGGGGGAGGGGAGGGAGGGGGAGGGAGAGAGAGGGGGAGGGAGAGAGAGGGGGAGGGAGAGAGGGGGAGGGGAGAGAGAGGGGGAGGGAGAGAGAGGGGGAGGGAGAGAGAGGGGGAGGGAGAGAGAGGGGGAGGGAGAGAGAGGGGGAGGGAGAGAGAGGGGGAGGGAGAGAGAGGGTGAGGGAGAGAGAGGGTGAGGGAGAGAGAGGGTGAGGGGAGAGAGAGGGTGAGGGAGAGAGAGGGTGAGGGGAGAGAGAGGGTGAGGAGAGAGAGGGTGAGGGAGGAGAGAGGGAGAGAGAGGGTGAGGGAGAGAGGAGGTGAGGGAGGGAGTGAGGGAGAGAAGAGGGTGAGGGAGAGAGAGGGTGAGGGAGAGAGAGGGTGAGGGAGAGAGAGGGGGGAGAGGGTGAGGGGAGTGAGGGAGAGAGAGGGTGAGGGAGAGAGAGGGGTGAGGGGGAGGAGGGAGAGAGAGGGTGAGGGAGAGAGAGGGTGAGGGAGAGAGAGGGAGGGAGGAGGAGGGAGGAGGAGGGAGGGAGAGAGAGGGTGAGGGAGAGAGTCGTTCTTGGGAGAGGGGGGGAGCAACGCACTGAGCCAATGTTGACGGGAATGTGCCTCGATCTTGACGCAGGCTTCAAATCGATCTCGTGTCCAACAGGAAACATTGTGCCATTATGAACCGTTACTCTTTTAAAAAAAATCAACCACATCACGAGAACGAGCAGCTCTCTCGTGGACAGTGTCTATATTACTTTGCCATTTGCTTATTGCAGTCTCTCACACTTTCGACACTGGGTGCGAGGAATCAGCTGGGTCTATTTCCACATTCCACCCATGCAGCACTCCATCCTATTCCCAACATATTCAATACCTTGCGTTTGTCCACATGGACTTTCACTGGGCAATGTTGAGCTGGTGTGCAAAATCTTGGCTCCCCTTAACTTGATGTCAGATTTTTGAGTGATAAGGGTGAAAAGGGTTATGGGGAGCAGACAGGGAAGTGGAGCTGAGTCCATGATCAGATCAGCCATTAAATGGCGGAGCAGGCTCGAGGGGTCAAATGGCTGACTCCTGCTCCTGTTTCTTATGTTCTATGAATTCAACATTCAGCATGCGATTCCAAGTCATATTAATTAATGCCCATCTGTCTCTCTCGATTATACCACTGTCTGTTTATAGGATTATATATCACACTTGAGTTTAGAAGTGATTATATCTACAAGTTAGGAAAAACACTGGGGCAGAGTTTCCGCTTTGGGCGTAATCGGGAAATTGGGCACAAATCAGGCTGATTTTCCCCCGAGGAGACGTTATGCTTCAAGTGTCCGCCCAAACTCACTTTCATAATCACAAACGGAAAATCTTCCTTGAACCAGCACAATTGGGCAGTGGAATAGAATAGAATTATTTACTTTCGTTCGCATTAAAAAAATATTCATTGTGTATTGAAGAGTGGTAACTTGGTGCAGTTAATGGGTTCGTCACAAAGAATAAGCATTTTCAACAAAGTGTCCAGCAATGTTCCCTCTTGTTTTTTTGGGGGGGGGGGGTGTATGACCCCTTTAAGGGCCTGTTTTGCCCATTCAAAATATCGCTCACGCGCCGTTTCCCGCATTGAAAAGCCAGCTGCGCGGGAATTCCCGAGAGCTGCTCGGCCGTGGAGATTAAAGGAAGCACTGGCGTCCAGTCCTCCACCTGCGTGAGTAAGCTGGTTTTTAAATATCACTGAAAATGACGTTAAATGAGCTATGCTGAATCATCTACTAGTTTAATTGTTGTACCCTGGTCAGTTTCTTAGTAAATTAAATACTTTAATATGTTAAAAACCTTTAAAAATGTGCCTATTAGTGCCTGTGCCAGCTGTGACTCAGTGGGTAACACGCTTGCCCCCGAGACATGGGGTTGTGGGTTCAAGTCCCACTCCAGAGACTTGAGCACATAAATCTAGGCTGACACTCCCAGAGCAGTGCTGAGGGAGCGCCGCACTGTCGGAGGTGCCGTCTTTCAGATGAGACGTTAAACTGAGGCCCTGTTTGCCCTCTCGGGTGAACGTAAATGGCACGATTGCGAAGAAGAGCAGGGGAGTTATCCCTGGTGTCCTGGCCAATATTTATCCCTCAAACATAATCACAAACTGATTATCTGGTCATTGACACGTTGCTGTTTGTGGGAGCTTGCTGTACGCAAACTGGCTGCCGCGTTTCCCACATTACAACAGTGACTACACTCCGAAAAGTACTTCGTTGGCTGTAAAGCGCTTTGAGACGTAGTTGTCAAAGGCGCTATAAAAATGCAAGTCCTTCTTTTTTTCTTTTCTGTGTGCCTAGAAATTTGAAGAGCCTCCTCGAAATGCCACAATCGGCAGAAACTCACGGTCCGCGTTAATATCGACCTGGGGGCATGGCCGGTTGTGTGTGCGGGGCTTACTTCAGGCAAAATTAATTTTAAACCAGGGTTATAGATCGCGGAAACGTAACTTGCATTTAAAATTCCTGCTATCTTTTGCACTGAATTGGCCGATAAAACCAGCGAGTGGCGAGAATGTGGAACTTGGTTGAAGCGAATAGTATAGATGCATTTACAGGGAGGTTAGATTAGCACATGAGGCTGAAGGGAATAGAGAGTTATGCTGATAGAGTTAGATGAGGAAAGACGGAGGAGGCTTGGGTGGAGCATCAACACCAGCATGGACTGGTTGGGCCGAATGGCCTGTTTCCGTGCCGTATATCCTATGTAATCCTGAGAGCTCCAGGCCAAATGTTTTACCATCTTTCCGTTCAAAAGGTCCTACGTCAACAGTGCCTATGGGGTTCACAGCATTAATTACATCTACATCTAGTGACCGCCTGTCACGGTTTATTTTTTAAACAGGTCTTTCCCATTAATGTGACTGTAGTTCCATGCTCTGGCCTTCTTGAATCGCTGCAGTCCATGTGGTGAAGATGCTCCCAGAGTTTTGTAGGGGTAAAAAGCTGAGGCTTTAATGCAAACATTAAAAAAAACACAAAAGACAATTCAATAGATATATTAAATCATCTGTAACATTTGTAACATTTTTGGGGAATTTCAAAATTTTGGACATTAGAATTTCAGTTACTGAGAAGAAAAAAAATGGCGATTCAAATATATTCAGATGAAAGTTGGCAAATTTTCTCCACACCACCACCTCCACGTTCCCCTCCAAGTCACACATCATTCTGACTTGGGAATATACCAGCCGTTCCTTCATCATCGCTGGGTCACAATCCTGGAACTCCCTCCCTAACAGCAGCGTCTGAGCCCCTTCACCACACGGACTGCAGCGGCTCACCACCACCTTCTCAAGGGCAATTAGGGATGGCCAATAAATGCCGGCCTTGCCAGCCCATGAGCGAATTTTTTTTTAAAGTCTCATATTTGAGCATCTGAAGCCTGCACCACTTCCCAGCGAGCAGTCTAAGCTGCATCACCAATTTGCATTTACGTGTAGCGCCTTTAAAAATAGAGAAATGTGGCAAGCTGCTTCACAGAGGCCTAATCAAGCCAAAAATGGACTCCAAGTCAGGCAGGGGGATGGAATCTGTGGCAAAAGCACAGACATTGTGGCGGGGGCCAAAGATGATGGCTTCGGTCTTCACAACTTTTTTTTTTTTTTAAAACTGTTTTTTAAAACAATTTAAACTGCGGCTCATCCTAGATTGGATGTCAAACAAGCAGCCTGACAACTCAGAGACGCAGCGAAGGAACGAGAGAGTTGGTGACGTCGAGCTCGGTGTCGTATGTGTACATGTGGAAGTTGCTCCCATGTCTTTGGATGGAGTCGCCAAGGGAAGCATGTAAATGAGGAAAAGGAGGGGCCAAAGATGGATTCCGGCAATACTCCAGGAGGTAACACAGTGTAGGGGCAGGAAGAGAAGCCATGACTGGAGATACTCTGCCTATAATTTGATAGCCAAAAGTGGAACCAAGCGAGGGCCACTCCCAGTGAGCTGGACAATGGAGCAGAGGCACTGGAGGTGGGAGGGGGGTGGGGGGGGGGGGGGAATCTACCATGGTCACAGTGGTGGAGGAAGTCCCCTGTGATTCTGATTAGAGCCGTTTCGGTGCTGTGGCCGGGATGGAACCCTGACTGGAGATAACCGAACAATGGAGTTGCGGGAAAAATGGGCACGGATTTGGGATATTCGAGGACTTGAGAGGGGAAAAGGGAGGATGGAGATGGGGCAGTAACTGGCAAGGACCGAGCGGTTCAGGGATGTTAATAACACCCGAGGAGATGGAACAAGTTACAATGTCAGCTAGCGAGCGCCAGGAACGGAAGCCAGGTGGTCAGCAGTTTAATACGAACGGGGCCGAGGGAGCAAGAGACAGATCACGCAGACATGAGCTTGCGGAGGGCACGAGGAGGGATAGGCGAGAAACTAGAGGAGTGGGAAGGGTTAGGGGCAGAAGGGAATGTGGGGGGGAGAGAGCCCGAGGGGAGCTTTGGCTTGGTGGGCAAGGGGAAAGGGAGTGGGAACAGCAGAGGCAGCTTAACGGATACTGTGAATCGCAGTGAGAAAGAAGTTCATGAGCCCCCTCGCACTGCTGTTGGAAGCGAGGGTGGAGGGCGCAGGGCAAAATAGGTCTATGGAGTCCGGTGGTAATGGAGAAAAAACTCCAGGGTTAGTTAAGTACACAAGAAATAGGAGCAGGTGTAGGCCATACAGCCCCTCGAGCCTGCTCCAACATTCAATAAGACCATGGCTGATCATCGACCTCAACTCCACTTTCTCGCCCAATCTCCATATCCCTCGATTCGCCGAGACTCCAAAAATCTCTCAGCCTTGAATATATTCAGAGACTCAGCCTCCACAGCCCTCGAGGGCAGAGAATCCCAAAGATTCACCACCCTCAGTGAAGAAATTCCTCCTCATCTCAGTCCTAAATGGCCGACCCCTTATCCCGAGACTGTTGCCCCCTGGTTCCAGACACTCCAGCCCGGGGAAACAACCTCTCAGCATCGACCCTGTCAATCCCCTTCAGAATCTTGTACCTCTGCTTTTCGGCATTGTTACGAATTGATGCTTGGGGTCACTAGGCACCAGGGGGCGCCACTGTCGGAGGTCATCAGGCTGTACGCACGTGTTCACGAGCCCTGGTATATAAGAGCGAGTACCATGTCATGTGTGCACATTGGGCGCAAATTTAGTTGAACCAGGTTTGCACCCGAGTGAGTTTACAGTCACAAGTCTTTCGAGTCATTATGTACATTACAGGCATGATCCTGGAGTAGTGGGTGGTTTCGGCAGAAGACAGTGGGCCGGATAAGCTTGACAACCAGATCTGGCGGGGGGGGATGACTAAACCAGTTGTGCGCCAGATAGGCTGAGGTGTGTGCTCCTCTGGACTTGAGGGAGCGAAAATGAGGCTATACAAGGGGGAAATGACCAGGATGGGAGGGAGTAAAGGTTACCCTGGGGACCAATACAGAAGTATTGCAGCTAATGGAGAGCCAAAGGCTAGAAATATGGGGGCTACAGCGAGCCCTCGAGTCTGGGGAAGCCTCAACGAGCTTCGGTGAAGGGGAAAAGGGAGTGCAGACAACAGACAATGACCTGGAAGAGGGGACAGAGTGTAGTGTAACAAAATTTGCAGATGACACAAAGATTAGTGGGAAAGCGGGTTGTGTAGAGGACACAGAGAGGCTGCAAAGAGATTTAGATAGGTTAAGCGAATGGGCTAAGGTTTGGCAGATGGAATACAATGTCGGAAAATGTGAGGTCATCCACCTTGGAAAAAAAACAGTAAAAGGAAATATTATTTGAATGGGGAGAAATTACAACATGCTGCGGTGCAGAGGGACCTCGGGGTCCTTGTGCATGAAACTCTTTTAGAGTCTACCTGCAAAAACATAAAACATTAAACCGTGCCACCCGTCCTGGGTGACACACCAGACATTTACAAGGCCCTTTTTTCCTTTTTTTTTTGTGTTTTTCTTTTTTTTTTGGGCGCTAAAAAGTTAGTTTGCAGGTGTAGCAGGTAATCAGGAAGGTGAATGGAATGTTGGCCTTCATTGAGAGAGGGATGGAGTACAAAAGCAGGGAGGTCCTGCTGCAACTGTACAGGGTATTGGTGAGGCCGCACCTGGAGTACTGCGTGCAGTTTTGGTCACCTTACTTAAGGAAGGGATACAGAGACGATTCACTAGGCTGATTCCGGAGATGAGGGGGTTACCTTATGATGATAGATTGAGTAGACTGGGTCTTTACTCGTTGGAGTTCAGAAGGATGAGAGGTGATCTTATAGAAACATTTAAAATAATGAAAGGGATAGATAAGATAGAGGCAGAGAGGTTGTTTCCACTGGTTGGGGAGACTAGAACTAGGGGGCACAGCTTCAAAATACGGGGAAGCCAATTTAAGACCAAGTTGAGAAGGAATTTCTTCTCCCAGAGGGTTGTGAATCTGTGGAATTCTCTGCCCAAGGAAGCAGTTGAGGCTAGCTCATTGAATGTATTCAAATCACAGATCGATAGATTTTTAACCAATAAGGGAATTAAGGGTTATGGGGAGCGGGCGGGTAAGTGGAGCTGAGTCCACGGCCAGATCAGCCATGATCTTGTTGAATGGCGGAGCAGGCTCGAGGGGCTAGATGGCCTACTCCTGTTCCTAATTCTAAAAAAAAAGAAAGGGGAGACCTGCATAGAAACATAGAAATTAGGTGCAGGAGTGGGCCATTCGGCCCTTCGAGCCTGCACCGCCATTCAATAAGATCATGGCTGATCATTCACCTCAGTACCCCTTTCCTGCTTTCTCTCCATACCCCTTGATCCCTTCAGCCGTAAGGGGAAGGTTTAAGGGGACAGAGAAACGGAGTGAATTGAATGTTAGAACACTATTAGGGTGAACATAGGGGGTAGTCAACAGGAAGAGGAAGGTGATGGGAGCAGGAGGGAGCATAGATAGCAGAAATGTGAGAGGAGGGGTGGGGAAAGGTGGAGGAAGAGGGAGGGGCACAGGCAGCATTAATAGGAAGAGTGACAAGAAATACCAGAACATAGGAACAGGAGGAGGCCATTCAGCCGCTCAAGCCTGCTCTGCCGTTCAATTAGACCATGGCTGATCTGTACCCCAACTCCGTATCCCTTCATACCTGTCTCGCTTCCTACTTCCGCCCTAAATGGCTTAGCTCTTATTTTATTATATCCCCTTGTTCTTGATTCCCTCAGCAGAGGAAATAATCTCTCTGTATCTCTACCCAATCAAATACTTTAAACATTTTTAAATACCTCAATTTTTTTTATACTCAGAAGGAATATAAGCCGAGTCTGTCCAACCTGTCCTTGTAATTTAACCTTTTTAGCCGTGGTATCATTCTGGTGAATCTACACGGTACCCCCTCCAACTTTTAAAAATTAGTTCCTGGGATAGAGGCGTCGCTGGCAAGGACCGGCATTTATTGCCCATCCCTCACTGCCCTTGAGAAGGTGGTGGTGAGCCGCCTTCTTGAACCGCTGCAGTCCTGTGTGGTGAAGGTGCTCCCACAGTGCTGTTAGGGAGGGAGTTCCAGGATTGTGACCCAGCGACGATGGAGGAACGGCCGATATATTTCCAAGTCAGGATGGTGTGTGACTTGGAGGGGAACGTGGAGGTGGTGGTGTTCCCATGTACCTGCTGCCCTTGTCCTTCTGGGTGGTAGAGGGCGCGGGTTTGGGAGATGCTGCTGAAGAGAGTTCAATATATTCTGTCTGAGACGTAGTGGCCAAAACTGAGGTGTGATCTGATTTAGGTGTTTGAAATGTTAAAACTGATTTATTACCTGTCTATATACAATGTATATTAGTCGGTTTATAGAATTATAGGAGACCATTCGGCCCATCGTGCCAGTGTTGGCTCTTTGAAAGAACTACCCAATTAGTCTCACTCTTTCCTCGTGGCCCCAGCAATGTTCTCCCCTTCAAGTATTTATACAAATCCCTTTTGAAAGTTACTATTAAATCTGCTTCCACCGCCCTTTCGGGCAGCACATTCTAGATCATAAGAACATAATAGGAGCAGGAGTAGGCCATAAGGCCCCTCGAGTCTGCTCTGCCATTTTATACGATCATAGCTGATCTGATCATGGACTCAGGTCCACTTCCCCGCCCGCTCCCCATAACCCTTAACTCCCTTATCGTTTAAGAAACTGTCTATCTCTGTCGTAAATTTATTCAATGACCCAGCTTCCACAGCTCTCTGAGACAGCAAATTCCACAGATTTACAACCCTCAGAGAAGAAATTTCTCCTTATCTCTGTTTTAAATGGGCGGCCCCTTATTCTAAGATCATGCCCTCTAGTTCTAGTCTCCACCATCAGTGGAAACATCCTCTCTGCATCCACCTTGTCAAGCCCCCTCATAATTTTATACATTTCGATAAGATCACCTCTCATTCTTCTGAATTCCAATGAGTAGAGGCCCAACCTCCTCAACCTTTCCTCATAAGTCAACCCTCTCATCCCTGGAATCAACCTAGTGAACCTTCTCTGAACTGCCTCCCAAGCAAGTATATCCTTTCGTAAATATGGAAACCAAAACTGCACGCAGTATTCCAGGTGTGGCCTCACCAATACCTTATATAGTTGTAGCAAGACTTCCCTGCTTTTATACTCCATCAGGCTTTTGACGAGGTCCCACACAAGAGATTAGTGTGCAAAATTAAAGCACCTGGTATTGGGGGTAATGTGCTGACGTGGATAGAGAACTGGTTGGCAGACAGGAAAGAGAGAGTCGAGATAAACGGGTCCTTTTGAGAATGGCAGGCAGTGACTACTGGGGTAGCACAAGGTTCAGTGCTGGGACCCCAGCTATTTACAATATATATCATCCCCAGCTATTTACAATATATATCAATGATTTAGACAAAGGAATTGAATGTAATATCTCCAAGTTTGCAGATGACACTAAGCTGGGTGACAGTGTGAGCTGTGAGGAGGATGCTAAGAGGCTGCAGGGTGACTTGGATAGGTTAGGTGAGTGGGCAAATGCATGGCAGATGCATTATAATGTGGCGAGGTTATCCACTTTGGTGGCAAAAACAGGAAGGCAGATTATCTGAATGGTGACAGATTAGTAAAAGGGGAGGTGCAACGAGACCTGGGTGTCATGGTACATCAGTCATTGAAAGTTGGCATATAGGTACAGCAGGCAGTTAAGAAAGCAAATGGCATGTTGGCCTTCATAGCAAGGGGATTTGAGTATAGGAGCAGGGAGGTCTTACTGCAGTTGTACAGGGCCTTGGTGAGGCCACACCTTGAATATTGTGTTCAGTTTTGGTCTCCTAATCTGAGGAAGGACATTCTCGCTATTGAGGGAGTGCAGCGAAGGTTCACCAGACTGATTCCCAGGATGGCGGGACTGTCATATGAAGAAAGACTGGATCAACTGGGCCTTTATTCACTGGAATTTAGAAGAATGAGAGGGGATCTCATAGAAATGTATAAAATTCTGACAGGGTTGGACAGGTTAGATACAGGAAGAATGTTCCCGATGTTGGGGAAATCCAGAAGTCACAGTCTAAAGATAAGGGGTAAGCCATTTAGGACCGAGATGAGGAGAAACTTTTTCACCCAGAGAATTATGAACCTGTGGAATTCTCTACCACAGAAAGTTGTGAGGCCAGTTCGTTGGATATATTCAAAAGGGAGTTAGATGTGGCCCTTAGAGCTAAAGGGATCAGGGGGTATGGAGAGAAAGCAGGAGTTTGGTACTGAAGTTGTCATGATCAGTCATGATCTTATTGAGTGGTGGTGCAAGCTTGAAGGGCCGAATGGCCTATTCCTGCACCTATTTCTATGTTTCTATCCCCTTTGCAATAAAGACCAAGATACCATTGGCCTTCCTGATCACTTGCTGTACCTGCATACTGTCCTTTTGTGTTTCATGCACAAGTACCCCCCAGGTCCCGCTGTACTGCAGCACTTTGCAATCTTTCCCTATTTAAATAATGTCATTAGCTTTCTGTGTAAAAAAAAAATCTCATGTCGCCTCTGGTTCTTTTGCCAATCACCTTAAATCTGTGTCCTCTGGAAACAGTTTTTTCTAATTTACTATATCAAAATCCTTCATGATTCTGAATAACTATCAAATCACTCCTTAACCTGCTCTGCTCTAAGGAGAGCAACCCTATTTTCTCTAATCTCTCCACATAACTGTAGTCTTTCATCCCTGATAGCATTCTAGTAAATCTCTTCTGCCCCCTCTCCAAGGCCTTGACACCCTTCTGAAAGTGTGGTGCCCAGAATTGGCCAGAATACTCCAGATGGGGCCTAACCAGTGTTTTATAAAGGATTAGCACAACCTCTTTAATTCTGTACTCTACGTCTCTATTTACAAAATCAAGGATCTGAGATGCTTTTTTTTTTAAACAGCATTCTTAACTTGCCATGCCACTTTCAAAAACTTGCATACACACCCCCCAGGTCTCTCTGCTCCTGCACCCCCGTTATCATTGTAGCATCTAGTTTGTATTACCTCTCCTCATTCTTCTAACTACAAATGAATTTAATTTTACTCTTCTCTGCATTAAATTTCATCTGCCATGCATCTGCCCATTTCACCAGTCTGTCTTTGCCCTCCAGAAGTCTGTTACTATCCACCTCATTGTTTACCACATTTCCAAATCATCTGCAAACTTTGAATTTATGCCCTGTACACCCAAGTCCAGCTCATTAATACATATCAAGAAGGGCAGTGGTCCTACTACCAAACCCTGGGAGAACACTACTGTAAACATCAGGGGGCAACGGCTCATCACCACCTTCTCGAGGGCAGTGAGGGATGGGCAATAAATGCCAGCCATGCCAGCGGTGCCCACATCCCAGAAACAATTTTAAAAAAAAACTTGCCTCCAGTCTGAAAGACAACCGTTCACCACTACATTCTGCTTTCTGTCCCTTAGCCAACTTCATATCCACGCTGCCACTGTCCCTTCAATCCCACGGGCTTTCATTTTGCTGACAAGTCGATTACGTGATACTTTATTCAACGTCTTTTGAAAGTCTATAGACACAACATCAAATGCACTACCCTCATAAACCCCCTCAGTTACTTAAAATAACTCAATCAAGTTAGTCAAACATTGTCAATATAGTCACTATATTTATATACATGAATTCACTGGTGAAAATATGCATGAATCTATTTGTTACCCATTCCTGTAGAATACAAAGTGCATTATATTAGTCTGTTTATAGCACATTAATTTCCATGTGTTTGATATATTAATGCATTACCTTTCCCTCTCTAATCTACAGTGCATTATATTAGTCTGTTTATAGTATATTAATGTACACATTTGATATATTAACATAGTACCTTTCCCTCTGTAATCTGCAGTGCATTAGTCTGTTTAGAGTATATTAATGTACATGTTTGATATACTAACGGAGTACCTTTCCCTCAGTAATCTACAGTGCATTATATTAGTCTGTTTATAGTATATTACTGTACATGTTTGATATACTAACAGAGTACCTTTCCCTCTGTAACCTGCAGTGCATTATATTAGTCTGTTTATAATAATTAATGTACATGTTTGATGTACTAACGGAGTACTTTTCCCTCTGTAACCTGCAGTGCATTATATTAGTCTGTTATAGTATAATTACTGTACATGTTTGATATACTAACAGAGTACCTTTCCCTCTGTAACCTGCAGTGCATTATATTAGTCTGTTTATAGTATATTACTGTACATGTTTGATATACTAACGGAGTACCTTTCCCTCTGTAATCTACAGTGTACATGAGACGCTGCATAATGATACCAATTGACTCTGAGACTATGAGTGTTTACTGCCCCTCCCTCCCTCAGTGTGTGCTCTCTCAGTCTGCTCACAGCAGGGTGTGTTACACCAGTTTACAGCTGAGGAGGGCCATTATTTCATTGATTACCTGTGTCCCAGTCACTCCGCCTCCATCTTCCAGACGTTTCCCTATACTCTGTCCCCGGTCCGTCCCCACTCTGCTTCCTCCCTCTCCACTTCCGATTCCGGCTGGTGTTCCCCTTGCCGGAGACCGCCTGCTCCTCCGCGACGCGGCGCCATCTTTGATGCTGGCAATACTGAGAGTGTGTGGGGAGGGACCGTGTGAACAGCTACTGCGGCGCCCTCTTTGATGCTGGCAATGCAGAGAGTGTGGGAGGGATCACGTGAACGGCACATGTGGCGCCATCTTTGATGCTGGCACTGCAGAGTGTGTGTGTGTGTGTGTGTGTGTGCAAGGGGGGAAGGGATCACATGAACGGCGCCATCTTTGATACAGTAGGCGAAGCAGGGAAAACACCTTGTACATTCTGCCAGTGTCTGAACCCATCAACGATGGGACTGTGGCTTTGATGGCAGTCTGGAGTGTGCATGCAATGCAAAGCCATAGGAAGAAAACCCAGCAGGGAAGGGTGAATGAGCCAGAAGCACTAGATAAATGCAAACTCTTCAGTCCCAAATAGAGAGGTCCCAGATAATACCTCAATAGAGATATATAAGAACATAATAGGAGCAGGAGTCGTCGGCCATTTGACCCCTCGAGCCTGCTCCGCCATTCAATAAGATCATGGCTGATCAGCTCCATGATAGAATCATAGAAATTTACAGCACGGAAGAAGGCCATTTCGGCCCATCGTGTCCACGCCGGCCAACAAGAGGCTACCCAGCCTAATCCCACTTTCCAGCTCTTGGTCCGTAGCCCTGTAGGTTACGGCACTTCAGGTGCATATCCAAGTACTTTTAAATGTGGTGAGGGTTTCTGCCTCTACCACCCTTTCGAGCTGTAAGTTCCAGACCCCCACAACCCTCTGGGTGAAGAAATTTCCCCTCACATTCCCTCTAAACCTCCCCCCGATTACTTTTAATTTATGCCCCCTGCTAAGGGAAATAGGCCCTTTCTATCCACTATATCTAGGCCCCTCATAATTTTATACACCTCAATAAGGTCTCCCCTCAGCTTCCTCTGTTCTAAGGAAAACAAAGGTTACTTAACAAGTGAATAAAACTCAGGATCCCTCGTGCATGCCCAGCTTCAGTCACCCATATGCACACACACTGAGGGTGGTGCACTAGACTGATCCCTACTGTTAAAGAATTGAAATAATAAGGGGGAGACTGAAAAGAAATTCATTTTATATCGCTCCTTTAACGACCACTGGACATCCCAAAGCACTTTACAGTCAATTAAGTACTTTTTGAAGTGCAGTCACTGTTGTAATGTAGGAAACGTGGCAGCCACTATGCACACAGCAAGCTCCCACAAACAGCAATGTGATAATGACCAGATAATCTGTTTTTCTGTGATGTTGATCGAGGGATAAATATTGGCCACTGGGGAGAACTCCCCGCTCTTCTTCAAAATAGTGCCATGGGATCTTTTACGTCCACCTGAGAGGTCTGACAGGGCCTTGGTTTAACATCTCATCCGAAAGAAGGCTCCTCTGACAGTGCAGCGCTCCCCCAGTGCTGCACTGGGACGTCAGCCGAGACATTTGTGCTCAAGGTAGACAAGTCCCCTGGTCCTGATGAAATGCATCCCAGAGTATTAAAAGAGATGGCAGAAGTTATAGCAGATGCATTCGTTATAATCTACCAAAATTCTCTGGACTCTGAGGAGATACCAGTGGATTGGAAAGCAGCTAATGTAATGCCTCTGTTTAAAAAAGGGGGCAGACAAAAGGCAGGTAACTATAGGCAGGTTAGTTTAACATCTGTAGTGGGGAAAATGCTTGAAGCTATCTTAAAGGAAGAAATAGCGGGACATCTAGATAGGAATAGTGCAATCAAGCAGATGCAACATAGATTCATGAAGGGGAAATCATGTTTAACTAATTTACTGGAATTCTTTGAGGATATAACGAGCATGGTGGATAGCGGTGTACCGATGGATGTGGTGTATTTAGATTTCCAAAAGACATTCGATAAGGTGCCACACGAAAGGTTACTGCAGAAGATAAAGGTACGCGGAGTCAGAGGAAATGTATTAGCATGGATAGAGAATTGGCTGGTGAACAGAAAGCAGAGTCGGGATAAATGGGTCCTTTTCGGGTTGGAAATCGGTGGTTAGTGGTGTGCCACAGGGATCGGTGCTGGGACCACAACTGTTTACAATATACATAGATGACCTGGAAGAGGGGACAGAGTGTAGTGCAACAAAATTTGCAGATAACACAAAGATTAGTGGGAAAGCGGGTTGTGTAGAGGACACAGAGAGGCTGCAAAGAGATTTAGATAGGTTAAGTGAATGGGCTAAGGTTTGGCAGATGGAATACAATGTTGGAAAATGTGAGGTCATCCACCTTGGAAAAAAAAATAGTAAAAGGGAATTTGAATGGTGAGAAATTACAACATGTTGCGGTGCAGAGGGACCTGGGGTTCCTTGTGCATGAAACTCTTTTGGAGTAAACAAAAACATTAAACCGTGGCCCCCCGATCTGGGGGACGCACCAAACATTTACAACGCCCATTTTTTTTTTTGGCACTAAAATAATATTATTTTCCTAAGTGCCCCCTATAAAAGGGGAGGAGGACACTAAAAAGCACCGGCAATTAAAACAAATGAAACTTTAAAACGTAAAATCAAATTAAAATTTGGTTGCCGGGCGTGATGATGCATTCCAGTCCCTCCGGTGCCCACCTCTCGCGGAAGGCCGCGAGCGTACCGGTGGACGCCGCGTGCTCCATCTCCAAGGACACCCTGGCGCGGATGTACGCGCGGAAGAGAGGCAGTCAGTCAGGTTGAACGACCCCCTCGACCGCCCGCTGCCTGGACCGGCTGATGGCACCCTTGGCCGTGCCCAGGAGCAGTCCTACGAGGAGGCCCTCGGACCTACCCGCTCCCCTCCGCACAGGGTGCCCAAAGATCAGGAGTGTGGGACTGAAGTGCAGCCAGAATTTCAGGAGCAGCCCCTTTAAATAATAAAACAGGGGCTGCAACCTCGTGCATTCCATAAAAACATGGAACACGGACTCTTCCAGACCGCATAAATTGCAGGTGGCCTGGGAGCCCGTCAACCGGCTTAAAAATTTATTGCACGGCACTGCTCCGTGCACCACCCTCCAGGCCAAGTCCCCGATAAATACTGGGAGGACTCCCGCGTAGAGTGCCCTCCATCGGGGACCCCCGCCTCCTCTGGACGGCAAGATGGTACGCCATGGCGTGTCCGGACGGCAGGCGAGGATGGCAAAGTTGAGAGTGTGCAGAAGTAGCCCGTACAGGTAACCCCTCCACGCGGAACTGAAAGGCACGGAGGGGATTTCCTCGAGGCGGCTCAAGTTGTGAGGTCCGTGTGCATGAATCCCAAAAAGTTAGTTTGCAGGTGCAGCAGGTAATCAGGAAGGCGAATGGGATGTTGGCCTTCATTGCGAGAGGGCTGGAGTACAAAAGCAGGGAGGTCCTGCTGCAACTGTACAGGGTATTGGTGAGGCCGCACCTGGAGTACTGTGTGCAGTTTTGGTCACCTTACTTAAGGAAGGATATGCTAGCTTTGGAGACGATTCACTAGGCTGATTCCGGAGATGAGGGGGTTACCTTATGATGATAGATTGAGTAGACTGGGTCTTTACTCGTTGGAGTTCAGAAGGATGAGGGGTGATCTTAAAGAAACATTTAAAATAATGAAAGGGATAGACAAGATAGAGGCAGAGAGATTGTTTCCACTGGTCGGGGAGACTAGAACTAGGGGGCACAGCCTCAAAATACGGGGGAGCCAATTTAAAACCGAATTGAGAAGGAATTTCTTCTCCCAGAGGGTTGTAAATCTGTGGAATTCTCTGCCCAAGGAAGCAGTTGAGTCTAGCTTATTGAATGTATTCAAATCACAGATAGATAGATTTTTAACCAATAAGGGTTACGGGGAGCGGTCGGGTAAGTGGAGCTGAGTCCACAGCCAGATCAGCCATGATCTCGTTGAATGGCGGAGCAGGCTCGAGGGGCTAGATGGCCTACTCCTGTTCCTAATTCTTAAGTTCTTATGTAAGTCTCTGGAGTGGGATAAAAACAGAAAATGCTGGAAATCTCAGCGGGTCAGGCAGCATTTGTGGAGAGAAAGCAGAGCTAACGTTTTGGGTCGATGACCCTTCATCAGAACTGGAGAGTGTTTGAAAAGAATACATTTTTACGAAGTATTGAAAGGGGGAGGGGAATAAAGAACAAAATGGAAGGTCTGTGATAGTTTGCAAGACTTGAGCGATTAGAGAGACAAAAGGGATGATGGCCCAAATTGAAATGGTAATGCCAGGAATTGGAAAAACATTAGTCAAGATAGGGTGTGAATGATGGGATAATGACCTGCTGCCATTGGAGACAAGGAGAGCAAAAGAAACAGGCTCTGGGGGGGGGGGGGAGGGGTCAAAGGGAGCCAAAGATTGGCAGCAGTTACGCCCTGAAATTGTTGAACTCGATGTTGAATCCAGAAGGCTGCAAAGTCCCTGGAGTGGGAATTGAACCCACGACCTTCTGACTCAGAGGCAAGAGTGCTACCCACTGGGCCTCTTCAATCTTGGGATGAACCAATTGAAAGGAAATTTATAGATAATAGTACAGAAATTTTAAACTGGAGCACTAATTAATATCAAATGAGCTGGACAAGGAGGCACGGAAGTTCTTTGCTCAGACTGATGAACACAAGGAATGGACTAATGGGGTAGCAAAGGCAAAACCCTGGTACCATTTTAAAGCGATATTAGCACTGAAGTTTGGTTGCTGTTTCCTGTCACATAGAACCAGTGGCCAGAGGAATGTAAAACTATCAGATTTTGTTAGAGCGACAGCCAGCAAACTGCTCTTCGCTACGTCATAGCCCCTCTTGCCAGTCTAGTTCTTATTGGTTTATAATTTAATTGATGACTTGTGTCATCACCAATTAAAAGCTAGCAAGTGCCCCTTTGGGCACAACATAGGAACAGGTGTAGGCCATTCAGTCCCTCGAGCCTGTTCCGCCATTCAATGAGATCATGGCTGATCTCTGACCCAACTCCATCTACCTGCCTTTGGCCCATCTCCCTTAATACCTTTGGTTAACAAAAAGCGATCAATCTCCGATTTAAAATTAATATATCGAGCATCAACTGCCATTTCCGAACAGAGTTCCAAACTTCTACCATCCTGTGTGTAGAAGTGTTTCTTAATTTCATTCCTGAAAGGTCTGACTCTAATTTTTAGTCTATGCCCCCAGTCAACCAGTGAAACTAGTTACTCTCTATCTACCCTATCTATTCCCCTTAATATCCTGGAAACTTCGATCAGACCACCCTTTAACCTTCTAAATTCGAGGGAATACCACCCTAATTTGTGTAATCTCTCCTCGTAACTTAACCCTTGAAGTCCGGGTATCATTCTGGTACCAATATAACTGGAATTTAAACAAAATTTAAAGGAGACTTATCAAATTGAATCAAAGTTCTGTTTTGGGGGCGATGAAGCACTTCAGTCCCTCTGGGGCCACTGGTCGCGGAGGCCTCACTGCAGGCTCCATCTCCAGGGAAGCCAGGCGCAAACACTGCGCGGAACAGGGTCTAACGACCCCCTCGACTGCCCGCTGCCTGGGCCTGTTTATGGCTACCATGGCCAGACCCAGGAGCAGATCCTCTGACCCGCCCGCTCCCCTCCGCACCAGGTGACCAAAGGTCAGGAGCGTGGGACTCCAGTGCAGCCAAAAATTGAAGAGCAGCCCCATCCAATATCGCAAGAGGGGCTGCAACCTCTCATACTCAACATATACATGGAAAACAGACTCCTCTAGGCCTGCTGCTAGTCTAACTCTGGGGACTCGAAGCACTGCACCAGTAGCAGTGTGATCTGGAAGGGTTTTCAGAACATTCCCTCTTCCCCTCGCCATCGTGACACAGCATGAAGAAAGCTTGAGATGCTTCCACATCAGCCGTGTTACGCCTGCCGCAGCTGGCCAGCACATGTCTAATGCCTCAAAATGTGCTCTGGCTCACCGGTTCGGCAGGAGACTGCTAACATGAGTACAATGTAAATTCGGAAAGCTGTGCTCTTTTGAGTAACCAGTTTCTGGTATAAAAGGGCTGTCAGAGACAATTGGACACTGTGGTGGAGGTGTTGAATTGGGGGTAGATCCCAATCTGAGCTTGCACTCAGTGTGAATTGAATTTAAGGAAGGATATACTTGCATTGGAGGCTGTTCAGAGAAGGTTCACTTGGTTGATTCCGGAGATGAGGGGGTTAACTTATGCTGTACGCATTGGAGTTCAGAAGAATGATAGGTGATCTTATCGAATCATTTAAGATCATGAGGTGGCTCAACAAGGTGGATGCAGTGAGGATATTTCCACTCATAGGGGAAACTAAGACTAGGGGGCATAGTCTCAGAATAAGGGGCCACTCATTTAAAACTGAGATGAGGAGGAATTTCTTCTCAGGGGGTTGTAAATTTGTGGAATTCTCTGCCCTAGAGAACTGTGGAGGCTGGGTCATTGAATATATTTAATGTGGAGACAGATTTTTGAACGATAAAGGAATAAAGGGTTATGGGGAGTGAGCAGGGAAGTGGAGATGAGTCCATGATCAGATCAGCCGTGATCTTATTAAATGGTGGAGCAGGCTTGAGGGGCAAAATGGCCGACTCCTGCTCGTATTTATGTTCTTATGAAATTTGACCACGTGCATGAAATATATGGTGAAGCAGGATGCAGGGCAAACAATGAACCTTTATACTCCTTGTCGTGTGTTTAGCAAACTATCATACACCTTTTCCTTGATAAAAGTTTGAGGACCAGGAAATACTGAGATGTCTGATTAATACACTTTATTGATCAAATCATTGCCATAATCTATTACATGCAGTCCAGACTGGTACTGAAAATTTCTACCTCACGAGCAACTCATTAGATCCTGTACGTGTCGTCTTGACTGTTCATGTTAGAATCATAGAAATTTACAGCACAAGGAGACCATTTGGCCCATCATGTCCATGCCAGCCAAAAAAGAACCATTCAGCCTAATCGCACTTTCCCGCTCTTGGTCCATAGCTCTGTAGGTTATGGCTCTTCAAGTGCACATCCAAGTATATTTTAAATGCTTTGAGGGCTTCTGCCTCTACCACCCTTTCAGGCAGTGAGTTCCAGACCTTCACCACCCTCTGGTTGAGTTCTCCTCAACTCCCCTCTAATCCTTCTACCAATTACTTATGAACATACAATAACAGACGGGTAAAGACCACCTGGTCCATCAAGCCTGACCCACACAATTGTGATACTTTGTGTATGTCAACTTATACACTCCACTCGAAACCGTATGATCTCCTGGGAGAGACAAAAAAGATTTAAAAAACCAAGGCCGATTTGCGGGGGGAAAAAATCTGGAAAATTCCTCCTACTCATCTAGGCGATCAAAACTAGTCGAGATTACTCTGGCCATTAAATTCCCTGAAGTATCTACCTTCTGTAAGAGGTAATCTCCGCCACAGCCAGAAACAAATCCAGCTTTTGCTTGAAGGAGTTCAGTGAGTCTGTATCCACCACATGAAGCAGCTTGTTCCAGAGGTCCACTATTCTCTGTGAAAAGAACCACTTCCTGACATTTAACCGAGGTCTAAACTTATACAAATTTAATGTGTGCCCCCTGGTACTGCCTAACATATTTAGTTGAAATATACGGTCAGTTGGAACACTGTGTATTCACTTCATTATCTTATAAATCTCAATCATATCCCCCTTAAGTCTACGCTGCTCTAAGGTAAAGAGTCCCAACACGTTTAACCTACCTTGATAACTAAGATGCTTTAGACTCGGAATTAGTTTAGTGGCCCTCTTCTGCACCCTTTCCAGAGCCTCAATATCACCCACCGTGAGACCACTAAAACTGGGCACAATATTCCAAGTGTGGCCTAAGGTCTTGTACAAGGACAAAACAGTATGCCTTGTCTTATACTCAATTGTCCTATGTATACACCCCACCTTATTTGCTCTAGCTATTGCTGCACGACATTGCTCACGTACCTTTAAGGTTGCATGCACTGGAATGTCCAAATCTCTTTCTGTCTCCGCCATCTTCAATGCCTTTCCCTGGAGGGTGTATGAATGTTGAGCATTTGCCCTGCCCACATGCGTAACACTGCACTTATCCAAGTTATACCTCATTTACCAGTCATGAGCCCAGTCTCCCAACTCAGACGAGTCTCTTCTACAGTTCTAGCACTCGCACAGATCTTGGTATCATCTGCAAACTGTGCCAACCCCTGAATCCAGATCATTAATAAAAATAGTAAAAAGCAACGGTCCCAACAGATCCCTGCAGGATACCACTGGTGACTGGTCTGCAAACATATTCAAATCCATCTATAACTACTCTTTGCCTGCATCCTGCCAGCCAGTTATGTATCCGGCTCAATATATTTCCTCAATAAATTTACACCTCCTCATTATTGACCCCTCTGCTGAGGGAAATAGGCCCTTCCTATCCACTATCTAGGCCCCTCATAATTTTATACACCTCAATTAAATCTCCCCTCAGCCTCCTCTGCTCCAAAGAAAACAGGGCGGGGTGGGGAGGGAGGAGGGAAAGAGAATGGAGTGAAAGACTGTGTGACCTAGGGAAAGCAAGACTTGATAAAAGTCCCGAAGGAGCTCTGGTGTGCTGCAGCTTTAGAGTAAATTATGTCTCACGAACATGACATTCCTGTGCAAGCACGATACAAATCTGTTCCATCTTTCCACAGAAGTGGTACTGCATCGGAAGTTGTGAGGAGGGTTGCTCGCTTATTAGTCAGGTATTCAAATATCTCAGAGATATAATTGTGTCTGGTTTGGAGCCCACACCTGCACATCTGCTGAAGTAAAGTATGTTTACCTCTTCTGATGTGGGTGGGTGAGCCCAGGTTATGTCTCATGCAGCTTAACCTGCTCATTATACCTCAGTCTTCTTGCCCCCTCGAGTATAGAAGATTAAGGGACCGGTATAATTGAGGTGTTTTAATTTGATTAAACAATTTGATGAGGTAAATAGGAAGAAACTATTTCCTCTGCTGTAGGAGAGGGGGGGGGGGGGGGGGGGGGGGAGGTGGGAAGAAAATCTCCAGAACAAGGGTGCATAACCATAAAGTTAGAGCTAGGCCATTCATGGATGATGCCAGGAATCACTTCACACAAAGGGTCGTGGAAATCTGGAATTCTCTCTCCCCCAAAAAGCTGTTGAGGCTGGGCCAGTGGGGGTGTCAACTGAAAATTTCAAAACTGAGATTGAAAGCTTTTTATTGGCCAAGGGTATTAAGGGATGTGGAACCAAGGCGGGTAAATGGAATTACGGTACAGACCAGCCATGATCTAATTGAATGTTTTGGAATAGGCTGAATGGCCTCCTCCTGTTTGCACACAGGACTTGCGCCCATTCCCCAACCTGATGTCGCCCGGTAGGTAGCTGAAGGAAAATAGGAAACTTCCGATCACCCCAGGAGCCAAAACAGAGAAAAACATCAAGTTAACAAGATGGTGGAGCTCAATTTATTGTAAGAAAATGTACATGGAAGAGAATCAGCAGAGGAGAACAGATGCACTACTGTCGACATGACTGGTACATTAAACCGTTACGAGCTGGGCTCAGTGATTACGTGTGGGTCAGAAGGTCATGACCCCTGTTTCTGTCCAATCAAACTGCCGCGCGCTCCCCTACGAAGTAAGACTTGCGGTAAAAACCATTGTACACTAGACTCGATGTCAGGTGAAACACTCATCGTTTATTGCAGGGTACTACAAGGAAGGGTGGCTATATTGTGGCCAGGTTCATGTTGAAATTTGAGGGTAACTCCACACCAAAGAGAGCCCAACCATCACAGAACAGTTACCAGTAACACAAAAACAAAAAAAAATGTTTAATTCGTTTTTTTTTTAAAAAAGCAACATATTGAACTTCAAAAAAAAAGCAAAACGGTCACAGATCATCTTGGGAAATGGAAAAAAAAAAATCAATTTTTGCAGCTAGTATTTTGTTTAAAAAAAAAGAAACACCAATATTTAGGTATATAGATAGTATTTTCCCTGGTGTCCTCCGCGCTAAATCCCGACGGTGAGAGTAATCCGCACAACGTACGACCCGAGTTTGTGTGTGTACCAGGGGGAACCGCGGTTCTCGTCAACGGGTATTACCAAACCTGTGAAAGGAAGCACATCACAAACTGTTCAAAGACACGCTGATCGCCACAGGTGGAGTCCGCACACACAACTCGCCAGTGTTTCAGGCAACAATCACTGCCACTTTTAATACTGTGCCCGACATGTTTATATAAAAAAAAAAGGTAGTGAGACCTGGTTTGGTTGGGGGGGGTGGGGGCGGGGAGGAGGGGAAAGAGAGAAGGTAGAAGAATTATTGAACGGTCTTTCCCCCCCCCACCCCTCGGAGTCCCTGCGGCTGCCCGGTTTCGGTGTGTACCACCTGGTGGTACAAAGGAGCCAGGCAGAGAAGTCGCCCAGGATCAGTTAGTGTTGACAGGTCAGGGGCAAACCATTTTCGGTTGGGAGAGCGGGAAGGGAGTTGCAATCCATCTCGGGGTCACCAAGATTAGGGCGTGGGAAAATGCAGTCAGGGTTCCTGCTCCTGATCACTTAGCCAGCGACAGCTGCTGGAGACACGCGCCTGGTGAGGACAGGATTAAATGCAACTGTGAAAAAGCTGTGTGCGCGCTCCCGGGCCAGGGTCACAGACAACTCAGCAAGGCACTGAAGGACGCCTTTGTTACCTCCAGAACCCACTGTCCCAAAGCTCACCTGGCCGGCCTCCTACTCACTCTAAACTTGAGCTCGTCCAAAACTCTGCTGTCCGTGTCCTAACTCACACCAAGTCCCATTAACTCACCCCCCCAGCTCGCTGACTTACTGCTGGTCCTGCAATTTTTCGACTGTAAAATTAGCATCCTTGTGTTCAAATCGCTCCGTGGCCTTGCCCCTCCCTATCTCTGTAACCTCCTCCTCCAGCCCTACAACCCTCCGAGATCTCTGCGCTCCTCAAATTCTGGCCTCTTGAGCACTCCCAAGTTCCATCGCCCCATCATTGGCGGCCGTGCCTTCAGCTGCCTGGGCCCCAAGCTCTGGAATTCCCTCCCTAAACCTCTTTGCCGCGCTCTCCTCCTTTAAGTCGCTCCTTAAAACCTACCTCTTTGACCCAGCTTTCGGCCACGCCAAGTTGTGATTGGTGACGTTAAAGGCACGACATAAATGCAAGATTTTGTGGAGTTGCGCTTCAACAGCCAACAACATGGCAGCCTCCCACTGGAGTCTTCCTTAAGATTGCCATCACACGGCAGTCAGGTTAATTTCTGATTTTGGTGGAGCAGGTAACATTCTGTTGCCGCACACTATCTGTACTTCTCTCTCTCGCCTCAGTCGGTGGTGAAAATGGCGACTGGGAAGTGGACAAGAGCAGGAAGTTACATTGACGGCCGTGTTGCCAGCACGCTCTGGGATTTCCCCCACGTTCGGCGCCTCTCCGCCGTATTAGGCCCGAGACCCGGTTTGGGGGAGGGGAGGCGGGTGAGGGAGGGAGGGAGAAGCGTGCGTGTGCCCGCGCGCGCGTACGTACGCGTGTGTCGAGAGATCACGCACTTGACCCGCGCCGCGTCGCTCCGCGCTGCCGACACTCGCCGAACGGAAAAAACAAAAACAGGAAAGGGCCCGACTCGGGACGGGCGGCCATTGGAACCACATCCCAGTGAGAGTCGGGAGAGGCGGGGCGGGGTTTAACGGGCGGGGGGGGGGGGGGGGGGGGAGTAAAGTGGAACAGTTCCAACAGAAACAAAACGGACAAGAGAAACAGTTGCTGCGCCAGTTACCACAAAATGCAACCTGAAGCTAGTCTGAGAGTTGCTACTTTCCACTGGCTCCGATGGTGGGAACAGGAGCTGAGTTTCCAACAGGCACAAAACTGTTAAAGAGGAGGGGAGACGACACAGCATTTCAGTTCATTCAACAAACCTACAATCTCCGCGAGCTTCAATGTGGTTTTTAAAAAAAAAAATACACACGCACACAAAATCGTTAGTTGCAGTCAGACATTAAATGCTTCAACGCTCATTATTCGTCTCGGTACCACCGACAAAGCACTCTGCACTCGATGCAACTGGCCTTGTGAACAGCTCATGCAGATCGCACGTCCCGGCCTCTGACTCCGTCGATGCACGTCCCTTCCTGCTGCATCGCCGAGCAGGGAGAAAGGACCGGGAAACTCTCGGATGCTTTCCGTACACTTTTGGGGCGGCTTGCCTTGAGATCGGCAGGGAGTAGGGATTAATTTAGGATAGGTACTGGAAGAGCAATGGGAAAATCAGGGAGTGGGGAAAGGTTAGAAGTATACCCCCCTTCCCCCCACTGTCTCCCGGGTAACGGAGCATGGAAATACATCGGAATGGCCGCCGAAAGCACGTAAACGCGACATTTAAACAGGGAATTAAAACACTTGAAGAAATGCTTACGATTCGAGCCATGCATGCAACATATCTCTCCACTGCTCGGCACGAAGAGACGAAAGGGACGGGAAAAAGAAAAATTTCAGTGCATGTCCAGCACAGGCACGATGGACCGACCGGCCTCGTTCTGCGTTATGATACGCCTACGCGCGCCCAACACGGCTCTCCACCGCTTGTCTTAGTTTCATCAGCTCCAGCAGTGCACATAAACTCCGGCGAGGGAAAGTGGGGGACCAAACCTTCTTTTAAAAGACGACAGCTGCCCCTGCACCTCCACCCCTTGCTGGCTCAGTGTGCCAATGTGCTGCCCGGTGCGGTACGCAGTCCTACAAACGGGCACGGCTCGAGGGTTCAATCCCGGGGTCTGTGCTGTCGCAAGCAGCAGGTGGGAGCGCTGTAATTGGTTTCAGCCCTGTTGGGCCGGGGATGGGGGTGGGGGGGGGGTAAAGAAAAGGACAAATCAAGCACAGCTCCTATAACGCAATTTCGTGAACCTTGCTGGAGGGAGTGTGTGTAGGCAGGGACAAGAATGAGCTTGTGGTCAAACAGAGTACCATAAGCTCCTTGTCTAGGCTGATGTGTGTAAAATGGGCAAGTTAGGTACTGGAAAGGTGCAGGTCGATGAGTACAGGAACGAGCGCCTTCAGGAAGAGGAGGACAATGTGAGGGGAACAACAGAGTGCCGACCTCGTAATCAGAGTGATGCAAATGGTGTTGATTTATTCTACAGGTACGCGCACACACTCACACATACAGGTAACCCAACACACAAGAGGCAGAACAAATGCAACTGAGAACCCATAGGATAGAGGACAGTGTGGCGGCCGGCAGTATTTAAAAAGTCGGCACGATATTGTCACGTGCCTAAATAGCCACCAAATGGACAGAGAATCACAGACAGTTACGGCACGGAAGGAGGCCATTTCGGCCCATCGTGTCCAAGCCAGCCGACCAACAGCTATCCAGCCTAATCCTCTTCCCAGCTCTTGGTCCTTAGCCCTGTAGGTTACGGCACTTTAAGTGCACATCCAAGTACAGGTTGACCCTCTCTTATCCGGCACCTGGCCTGTGCTGGATAAGGGATTTTTCCGGACGAGAGGTGGTCACTTTAAATTGGATGGCAGTTACTGAGCAAGGGGATATCGGGGCTGGCTGGCTTGTGGCTGGGAGTGCGGTAAAGAGATTGCGCGCGGGGGGGGGTGTCGCGGGGTCAGGCCAGCGACTGCGAGAGTTGGCAGCGAGGAAGGACTTCAATTTGTTCGTGTCGGAGCGGTCGGGAATGGTGCCGGACAAGGGAGGTTCAACCTGTACTGTTTAAATGTGGTGAGGGTTTCTGCCTCTACCACCCTTTCGGGAAGTGAGTTCCAGACCCTCACCACCCTCTGGGTGAAGACATTTCCCCTCAAAACCCCCTAGCAATTACTTTAAATCTGTGTCCCCTGGTTGTTGACCCCTCTGCTAAGGGAAATAGGTCCTTCTTATCCACTCTATCCAGGCCCCTCATAATTTTATACACCTCAATCAGGTCTCCCCTCAGCCTCCTCTATTCCAATGTAAACCCCAGCCTATCCAATCTTTCCTTGGTGCTCAAATTCTCCAGTCCAGGCAACATCCTCGTAAATCTCCTCTATACCCTCCCTACTGCAATCACATTTTTCCTGTAATGCGGTGACCAGAACTGCACGCAGTACTCGAGCTGTGACCTAACCAGTGTTTTATACAGTTCAAGCAGAAACTTCCTGCTCTTGTACTCTATGCCTCTGCTAATAAAAGGCAAGTATTCCTTATGCCTTCTTAACCACCATATCAACCTGGCCTGCTACCTTCAGGCAAGGTCCCTTTGTTCCTCTACACTTCAGTGTCCGACCATTTAATGGCATCTTAAGATTCGGATCCGAGGCCAAGTTCCGACCACAGCCGGCTGACACCCTGGCTTTCACAGACTGAGAGGCTCGAGGCCAAAGACGGCAGTCGATCCATCAGCTCGGAGTGACTGTCGGCAGGCAGCTGCCCTGAGGCTGGACTTGCCCTCTGAGGGAGGAATGCTAGTCAGCCCGCTCAATGGCAGGGGTCATGCCCCTGTTGGTCCTGCATCACAATCCACACATGCAATGGGTGGTCTCTGCTCAACTGCTTTCCCCATCTCACCTCGACTCACCCAACTCCCCTTTCTCAGAGCTCACTGCCTCCGGCTGGTCAGAGCCACGATGTGATGAAGATAAAGGCCTCAAAGTCATGACAATTTAAGGTAATTGCTAAGGTTAAGGGAAAGGGGGAGAGAAGAGATTTTTTTTTTCCTTTTACGCAGGGAGTTATGATGATCTGGAATGCAGTGCCTGAAAGGGTGGTGGAAGCAGATTCAATAATAACTTTCAAAAAAAGAGTTGGATAAATACGTGAATAACAGGTGAACCAAGGGTATGGGGAGCGGGTGGGGAAGTGGAGCTGAGTCCATGATCAGATCAGCCATGATCTTATTGAATGGCAGAGCAGGCTCAAGGGGCCGTATGGCCCACTCCTGCTCCTATTTCTTATGTTGAAGGATTAGGGGTAGGGGAGTAGGATGAATTGGATAGCTCTTCCAAAGAGCTAGCACAGGCACAATGGCCGTATAACTCCTGTTTCTAATTCTTATGACTGGAGCAATTCCCCCCCCGCCCCGCTCCCCGACTCCCTTCTGCTGGCTTGGAATCGCCCTCTCTCGATGGTTAGTAGCGGCACACACTGGACTGGGAGTGTGGGGGTCCTGTCCATTAGCAGTTGGGTGCTGTGGTGCAATGAATTCAGTTGTGCAGAGTGCAAGTGACAGCAGGTTGAGATGCTGTGGGGATGGGGGGGGGGGGGGGTGAGAGAGAAAGGAAAAAAAACTACACCCAAACTTCACCGTCAGGCTATGCATGGAACTAAATACTAAAGCCATCTCTCATTCACACACACAGACACACACACACACACTGGAGCTGCGAATGAAACAAATACAAAGCAGACCAAGTCAGCATCAGAAATCAGGAAAAGACGGATTTTGTTTGGGGCGGAGATCCTCCATCGTGGGACGGAGACCCTGGATCGCAGCGGGAACCCGTCTTTCTCTTTCCAAGATGCCAATCGAGCCGCGGTGCACTTCCGGCAGCGTCTCGGGAAAGGCGCAGACGTTTTTGGATGGTGGGGGTAGCAGTCGGAGATCTTGCTGCTGCCCCGCTCGAACCGGCTCAAGATGGGCGGGGGGCCCACGTGGAGCAAACTCGACGGAACTCGCGACATGGACGCCGGCCGCGCAGGTCAACGTAACCGCAAACAGCGAGACGGAAGGCGGCAACCTACCAAACAGGACGCAAATTTACCCGGGGAAGAAACCGAAGCCAGGCCGTTGGGAAGAGCACGATCCAACAGTGTAGATGCGGCGGGAGGGGGGGCGGGGGAAAGCCCCTCCCCCACACGGCTCGCCCTCGCCTCTCCCACTTCCTAGGTCAGGCAGGCAGCGGAAGGAAAAGGCCAGTTTTGTGCGTGGAGAGGACCTGAGGACGAGAAAGCAGGCACCAACACCGCGCGAGCTTCGATTCTCAACACCGTAAAAAAAAAATGACAAGAAGCAAGTTTTAAAAAGAAAAAAAAAAATATGAAAAAATAAATACACGCGCGCACCGACGGGAATGGCGATTCCGAGGACCCGCTGGGAAGCACCGCACCACCCACTTGGGCGCAGTCGACACGATAAATACTGAGAGGAAAACGGCAAGACCGATTCACGGAATCTGTGAGCCGCCCGGTCGTAACTCCGATGCAGAGACTGCGAAAGGTGCACACATGTTGGGTACATGTATCTTTTAAAAAGGATTCAGACGACTCTCACTCACCTGTGGGTTAGTAAGCCGAGTACTGCGTCTGCTCCACATAGGTTTCGGTCGTCGTACCTGTGGCAGTGTACGCGGCACTGTTGGTCATGGTGCTTGTGTACTCGTACCCGTAGGCGCGGGCATAGTCGGCGGCGGAATAGTTGGCGGTGGAGTAGTCGGCGCTGGTGGTAGTGGCGGTCGTGGCATAGTTGGCGCTGGAGTAGTTGGCAGCGGCGTAGTCCTGGGCGTAGCTGGCGGCGGCAGCCGCGTAGTCGGTGGCAGTGGCCGCCGCATAGTTGTTGGCGGCCGCGGTGGCGGCGGCGTACTCGGTGGCGGCGGCGGCGTAGTCGGTGACGGGCGTGGCGGCGGCGGCCCGCCGGAGGGGGCTGCGGTCACGGCCGTAGTAGGTGGGGGGCTGGGAGATGGCGCTCTGGCTATACGCCTCCAGGGCCTTGGGCAGGCGCTCCCGCATGGCCGAGCTGTAGGGGGAGCTCCAGCGGTCGGGGTAGGGGGTGCCCACTGCGCCGTAGGCTCCCGCCCGGTACTTCTCATAGTAGTCGACATAGCGGCTGTCGTAGAAGGGCGACTCCCCGTAGCGGGGGGCCACGGCGTACGGGTCGAGGTAGTCGGCGGAGTAGCCGATGCCCAGCTCCTGCCGATCCGTCGGGCACTCCTTGGACCAGTGCCCGTCTTTGCCGCACCGGAAGCAGGTGTTCTTCTCGCCCATCCCGGGCTGTATCCGCAGCCGGCTCTTGGACAGCTCAACGTGCATCCGCTTGCCTTTAGTAGAAAAGGGAGATAGAAGAGAATATTCCCAGTTAATGAGAGGGCACAGGCTTAAGGACATAAGAAATAGCAGCTGGTGTCAACCCTTGAGCCTGCTCCGCCATTCAATACGATCATGGCTGATCTTCGACCTGAACTCTACTTTCCTGCACTGTCCCCATAACTCATTTCCCTTAATATCCAAAAAACTATCGACCTCTGGCTTGAATATACTCAAAGACTGAGCCTCCACAGCCCTGTGGGGTAGAGAATTCCAAAGATTCACCACCTTCTAAGTGAAGAAATTTCTCCTCATCTCAGTCCTAAATGGCCGACCCCTTATTCTGAGACAGTGAGCCCTGGTTCTAGACTCCCCAGCCCGGGGAAACATCCTCCCCGCATCTGCCCTGTAAAAAATGTTGCATGTTTCAATGAGATCACCTCTCATTCTTCTAAACTCTAGTCTAGGCCTAGTCTACTCATTCTCTCCTCATAGGACAATCCCCCCATCCCAGGAATCAGTCTGGTGAACCTTCGTTGCACTCCCTCTACGCCAAGTATATCCTTCCTTCGGTATCATTGGTGAAAGAACCAGCGACCAGGGGAAATGAGGAGAATTGTGTGTGTTTAACCGAGCGAGTTGTTGTGATCTGGAATGCAGCAGATGCAATAGTAACTTTCAAAGGGGAATTGGATATATACTTGCAAGGGAAAAAATGTGCAGGGCTATCTGGTCATTATCTCATCACTGTTTGTGGGGCCCTGCTGTGTGTTTCCTACACTGTAACACTGACTACATGTCAAAAGCTGTAAAGCACTTGGGAACGTCCTGAGGTTGTGAAAGCCGCAATAGAAATGCAAATCTTTCTTTTTATACAGCTCCAAATACTCTCCCAACCCAAGTGTGGATTGATCCGATCTATAACGGTACTGATGGGTGTTTTCACAGGTTAACTGGACACAGTATGTCCATCTCACTGATTACATATGGTGCACTGACAAAGCCCAGCGACAGCACTGGTGAAGGTGGTGGTTGGTGTAGAATTGACCAATATCTCGCAAAGATTCCAGGTACCTTTCCCCTACAGAGGAGAAAAATCCCTTTCTGGGCTTTTAAAATGAGTTTAAAGGGGCAGACGAAGCCTGCGGGGAATTACAGGGGATGCCTTCATGGAGACACCCCCCCCCCAGTGTTTGGACTCACAGGAAAGGGAATTCAAAATGGACCTAAATTACAGAAGCTTGAGATCCCCTAAACATCTATGGGAAGGAGCATATCAATTTTAAGATTCTACAACATTTTGGCTGCGAAAAGGAGTTATCAAATACAGGAGGTGGGGCCAAATTCGTGTATTAAGGATCCCAGACTGTCTGGGGGAACTATTCACCCCCCAAGAGATAATCGAATTACCCAATCAAGCACAATGGAAATCATGGTCAGAAAAACTGGACAATCCTAAAACAATGCAAACCCAGTGATAGCACATTCTCACACCCGAATCGAGTTACTGCTGACAAAGGAGACATTTGAAAATCAATGGGCAGAGCAGTTTAAACCGAGCCCAAGAGATTTGATGGGAGATAACGGAGCTTTTTTTTGGGATATATCTATCTCCCAGTTTTACAAGAAAAGACCAGCAAGGAGCAGCACGCAGACTAGCAGAACTCAAAACTAGCAGAACACAGAGACTGGAACATAGACACAGACAAGCAGCCTGCTTGCTCTACAGTGAAGAAATGGAGTAGTGAAGGAAACTACAAGAACTGATCAGGACCAACCGAGCACGAGGCGCACGAAATGGAAGGTTGTCAGCAACCAAATTGACAAACCCGGGTTACCACAACCAACGAAACGACCAACCGAAACCAACTCAGCAAAAACTGAAGAATCAACATTTATTTCCACTCTACAATCTACTTCTGAACGACCAACGGGTGAGAAATTACCAAAAGGGACTAACTAAAACTATTCCTAACCAAAGAAAGTGGATACTTATCCCATACATCCAAAACGCAACTTACCGCATCAACGGACGCACCCCAACAGAAGACTACGCAGTCCGAAGTCCTCTCCTCCGTCTGGGGTACGGCTCGCCTAGAAAGCCAAGTGCAGCGAACCCCGAAACCGTGATTCACCGGCAACTGTCTAAAGGGATTGGTGAGCATAGCCCCTGAACCCTCAGAGCTATAACTTAGTTAGTTAGGGGAATTGGGAGGGGAGAGGCGTTACCCCATTTAGAGTTTAAGCTGTATTCTTTTCCCCACAGGCTGTAATTTGACATTTTGTTCAATGTGTTGTACACTTCAGTGTGTATTGGTCTGTGTGTGTTATTAAAGGTGTGCCTTTTACTTCTTTTTAAACACAATAAAGCCATACCCGCTTCCTACCTTGAAACCGATTATCTGTCCAAGTCTGTCACAGTCCCTTCATAATTCCAGTGTCTAGAACCAAGGGTGTGGGAGCGATTCGGAACCGCACATATAAGGTCAGAAGGGAAAGCTGACCCCCTACAAACCACCCCTTACATTGGAGGGTGATGTAGAGCTGGAGGGGAGAGCTTAGTGTTACAAGGGAGCGTCTTCCCTTGGATAATTTCTGAGCTACAACCGTGCCCGTCACTCTCGGAAGTGGTCTGAACGATTTATATTTAATGGTATGCTCGTATTGTCTGATATCCAACTGCACGAGAGTATAATTCAGGGGGCAACGGTTGTATCGCCCTTGCAATCCGAATTGGATACTCGGGTCTTTCACTTCAACAGTTAATATCAAGGAGGATGACAAGCCCTATATATACGGGCCCTGCGCTAAGGGAGAGATATTTATGTTTTTTGCTGAGGTCGAGACACGATAAATTCCCCCCCCTCCTCTCCCCCAATGGTGATCTGTTCCACAGTTCTCTCTCTCTCTCTCTCTCTCTTTCTTACAAAAATAATTACTGTTTAAATGTATTTTCCTTTAACATTCTTAACTTTTATCTGGTGTCTCGTCATCCTTTCCTACTTTCAAATTCCAGATTCTTAATCTTAAAGACTCCTTTCAATTCCCCCCCCCACCATTAACCTGCTCTTCACCAGACAGTTCAGTGTCAGGTGGAGAGAATGAATGACAAGGGAGTCAAGGGTTATGGGGAGCGGGTGGGGAAGTGGAGCTGAGCCCAAGATTAGATCAGCCATGATCTTATTGAATAGTGGAGCAGGCTCGAGGGCCGAATGGCCTACTCCTGCTCCGATTTCTTATGTTCTTATCGTTCCCAAGGTGGACAATGTTTCCTTGTTGTAATTCCACCCTCTCAGTTTGGAGGTCAGCCTCGTACCTCTTTCCTGCTAATTCTACATATTTGCAGTAACGTAGAAACGAAATGTCAACACACTTCTAGATAGAGGTTCACCAAGGTCAGATGTAACTTCAACACTACTTTAGACATACATCACATCCTAATATCAGCTTCCTGGCGTTTTACTTGCTTTCTTCACTGCCAAGATTCAGAGATCTTTTCTACCGTTACCTCGAGTATGTTTAACATGGAATCAAAATTCTCGCTTTAAAAAAAAATAAAAGACTTAACCTCATGACTTTAGCAACCCCCTCAGTCCAATGTCCAGCTTTTTTTGGACTAATGCTAATGGGTAACATCAATGGCCCCACTTCCAATTTGGTCCCGAGACACCACAGGCAACATTTCAACCTCCAAGTCATGTATAATAATTCTAAATAAAAGATGTGGAACATTTTCCCCTATTTCTCACACACGCTATTGAGCATTACTGTCAATATTTCTTAAAACCAATTTTAAGACTTCGATCCCTATGGCACCTTTCACGACCACTGGAAGTTTCAAAGCGCTTGACAGCCAATGAAGTGTAGTGTAGTTTTGGAGTGTAGTCACTGTTGTAATGCGGGAAACACTGCAGCCAATTTCTGCACAGCAAGCTACCACAATGTGACAATAACCAGATAATCGGTTTTACTAATTGAGGAACAAATATTGGCCAGGACACCAGAGATAACTCCCCTGCTCTTCTTCAAAATAGTGCCCTGGGATCTTATGTCCAGAGAGAGCTATACCAAATGACGGGCAATAATTGAGCTGCACCCCCACACCTGTTAAAACTGTGTTGAAACAGCCCAACCTTGTTTCACATGGAGCTCTTAAAACCGGCAAACAATCTCTGAAGTCCAGAAATATCAAGGGAACCTAGCTGAAGCGTACAAGTATTTAATTAGTCAGATAAGATAAATCCTGAATACTTCGATGTGAGGCAAGAGAGCAGGGCTAGAGATCATAAATGCAATCACAAATAAATGCTCGTCAGATAACAGAAAGAATATTTTCACAAAACCGGGTGAGAAATGATCAGCCAGACAGGATAGTAGAGACATAATCAACGGGAGCATCCAGAACTGTTGGATGCTTCTCTGAGATCAGCTGTGGCTCAGTGGGTAGCCACCCTCGCCATTGACTCTGGATCAGTTCCTATGGAGTGGAGGGTAGCCAATGTAACCCCACTTTTTAAAAAAGGAGGGAGAGAGAAAACAGGGAATTATAGACCGGTCAGCCTGACATCAGTAGTGGGTAAAATGATGGAATCAATTATTAAGGATGTCACAGCAGTGCATTTGGAAAGAGGTAATATGATAGGTCCAAGTCAGCATGGATTTGTGAAAGGGAAATCATGCTTGACAAATCTTCTGGAATTTTTTGAGGATGTTTCCAGTAGAGTGGACAAGGGAGAACCAGTTGATGTGGTATATTTGGACTTTCAGAAGGCTTTCGACAAGGTCCCACACAAGAGATTAATGTGCAAAGTTAAAGCACATGGGATTGGGGGTAGTGTGCTGACATGAATTGAGAACTGGTTGTCAGACAGGAAGCAAAGAGTAGGAGTAAATGGGGACTTTTCAGAATGGCAGGCAGTGACTAGTGGGGTACCGCAAGGTTCTGTGCTGGGGCCCCAGCTGTTTACACTGTACATTAATGATTTAGACGAGGGGATTAAATGTAGTATCTCCAAATTTGCGGATGACACTAAGTTGGGTGGCAGTGTGAGCTGCGAGGAGGATGCTATGAGGCTGCAGAGCGACTTGGATAGGTTAGGTGAGTGGGCAAATGCATGGCAGATGACGTATAATGTGGATAAATGTGAGGTTATCCACTTTGGTGGTAAAAACAGAGAGACAGACTATTATCTGAATGGTGACAGATTAGGAAAAGGGGAGGTGCAAAGAGACCTGGGTGTCATGGTACATCAGTCATTGAAGGTTGGCATGCAGATACAGCAGGCGGTTAAGAAAGCAAATGGCATGTTGGCCTTCATAGCGAGGGGATTTGAGTACAGGGGCAGGGAGGTGTTGCTACAATTGTACAGGGCCTTGGTGAGACCACACCTGGAGTATTGTGTGCAGTTTTGGTCTCCTAACCTGAGGAAGGACATTCTTGCTATTGAGGGAGTGCAGCGAAGGTTCACCAGACTGATTCCCGGGATGGCGGGACTGACCTATCAAGAAAGACTGGATCAACTGGGCTTGTATTCACTGGAGTTCAGAAGAATGAGAGGGGACCTCATTGAAACGTTTAAAATTCTGACGGGGTTAGACAGGTTAGATGCAGGAAGAATGTTCCCAATGTTGGGGAAGTCCAGAACCAGGGGACACAGTCTAAGGATAAGGGGGAAGCCATTTAGGACTGAGATGAGGAGGAATTTCTTCACCCAGAGAGTGGTGAACCTGTGGAATTCTCTACCACAGGAAGTTGTTGAGGCCAATTCACTAAATATATTCAAAAAGGAGTTAGATGAAGTCCTTACTACTAGGGGAATCAAGGGGTATGGTGAGAAAGCAGGAATGGGGTACTGAAGTTGCATGTTCAGCCATGAACTCATTGAATGGCGGTGCAGGCTAGAAGGGCCGAATGGCCTACTCCTGCACCTATTTTCTATGTTTCTATGAGTCAGAAGGTCGTGGGTTCAAGTCCCACTCTAAGGATTTGAGCACATAAATCCAGGCTGAAACTCCAGTGCAGTGCTGAGGGAGCGCTGCACTGTCAGAGGCGCTAAACCGAGGCCCCGCCTGCGCTCTCAGGTGGACGTAAAAGATCCCATGACACTATTTCGAAGAAGAGCAGGGGAGTTATCCCGGTGTCCTGGGCCACTATTTATCCCTCATAATCAACGTAACAAAAAAAAAACATTGCAGTTTGCGGGAGCTTGCTGTGCGCAAATTGGCTGCAGTGTTTCCCACATTACAACAGTGACTACACTACAAAAGTACTTCAATGGCTGTAAAGCGCTTTGAGATGTCCAGTGGTCGTGAAAGGCACTATATATAAGCAAGTCTTTCTTTCTTAAAGGGGCAAGCTTTGGTGGCTTTTCCCCATTCTTAAAAAGTGACCTTCAACTCGTGGAACTAAGATAATGTCTGAGCCACTACTTCCCACATCAAAGAGAGAATCATTCCTTCTGTCTGGAGTATTTAAACACAGGTTGTAGCAGTGAAGGGACAGTGTCTGACCCACAACATCAGCCACCAAGAAAGACTCTTAATAATGCTAAAATACCACCAAAGGGAGAGCAGGCGTGACGAGACCTGGGTGTCATGGTACATCAGTCACTGAAAGTGGGCATGCAGGTACAGCAGGCGGTGAAGAAGGCAAATGGTATGTTGGCCTTCATAGCTAGGGGATTTGAGTATCGGAGCAGGGAGGTCTTACTGCAGTTGTACAGGGCCTTAGTGAGGCCTCACCTGGAATAGTGCGTTCAGTTTTGGTCTCCTAATCTGAGGAAGGACGTTCTTGCTATTGAGGGGGTGCAGCGAAGGTCCACCAGACTGATTCCAGGGATGGCTGGGCTGTCACATGAGGAGAGACTGGATCAACTGGGCCTTTATTCACTGGAATTTAGAAGGATGAGAGGGGATCTCATAGAAATGTATAAGATTCTGACGGGACTGGACAGGTTAGATGCGGGAAGAATGTTCCCGATGTTGGGGAAGTCCAGAACCAGGGAACATAATCTTAGGATAAGGGGTAGGCCATTTAGGATGGAGATGAGGAGAAACTTCTTCACTCAGAATTGTTAGCCTATGGAATTACCTACCGCAGAGAGCTGTTGATGCCAGTTCATTGGATATATTCAAGAGGGAGTTAGATATGGCCACGGCTGAAGAGATCAAGAGGTATGGAGAGAAAGCAGGAAAGGAGTACTGGGGGAATGATCAGCTATGATCTTATTGAATGGTGGTGCAGGCTCCAAGGACCGATTTTCTATGTTTCTATGACCTCTGACCACTCCCCGGCAACAACATGGAGCGGCAAGTCCAACCCTTCGGCGGCGAGACTGAGGGCCTCAACGGTCGTTAACCCCCACGACTCAGACTGACTGCCCTCAAGGTAATCTCACCTTTAAAATCTGTGCCATCCAGCCCCTTGATGGCCTCCATGGCATCCTCACCCCTCTCCATGTGCACAAAGGCATAATCTTTGATGATGTCGCACTCCAGGACGGGCCCGTACTCCTCGAACTTGGCCTGCAGCTCCTGGCTGGTGCAGCTGGAGCTCACTTTGCCCACGTGGAGCTTGGTGGAGGACTTGGTCATGCTCTTGCTGGCCTCCACGTTGATGGGGACCCCGTGCAGCTTGAAATGGTGAAGGTTCTCGATCGCCTCCTTGGCTGCGTCCTTGTTGTCCATATGCACAAAGCCATAGTTCTGTTTAGAAACAAAAATAAATTGTATATATGAATTTATAGCAACATTTAGCAATGAATTTATTAAAACAAGGCTATAATGTAGAACCGAGCCACAGAGATAAGAACAGGAGAAGGCCATCAGCCCCTCAAGCCTGTTCCGCCGTGCAATGAGATCATGGCTGATCTACGACCAAATTCCACATATCCACCTTCGGCCCATATCCTTTAATACTTTTCGAATCAGGAAGATTTCATTCATGGGATGTGGACATCACTGGCAAGGCTGGCATTTATTGCCCATCCGTAATTGCCCTTGAGAAGGTGGCGGTGAAGATGCTCCCAGTGCTGTTAGGGAGGGAGTTCCAGGATTATGACCTAGCGACAATGAAGGAACTGTGACATATTTTCAAATCAGGATGGTATGAGTTTCTGTTACATTAGCGCATCACACAGCCAGGCCAGCAAAATGTGTGCCTGATTTGGTTTCAGCCTTATGCTCAGTGGATAGCATGCTCACCTGAGTCAGAAGGTTATGGGTTCAAGTCCCACTCCAGAAACATGAGCATAAAATCCGCACTGCCACTCCAGTGCAGTACTGTCAAAGGTGCTGTCTTTCAGGTAAAAATGAACGATCTCCTCCTGTCTCTCTTCCCCCCCCCCCCCACTACAATCGAATAGCAATGGCTAACCTCAGTGGGACATGTCAAGGCTCTCACCCAGTGTCACTGAAGAGGGAGTCCACCCGTTCTCCTGATCCAAGGACCACAGCTGGAAAATGTGTGGAATGTTGTCCTGTACTGCAAGACGGAGTATAAAAGTAGGGAAGTCTTGCTACAACTGTACAGGGCATTGGTGAGACCACACCTGGAGTACTGAGTAAGAACATAAGAAATAGGAGCAGGAGTTGGCCATTTGGCCCCTCGAGTCTGCTCCACCATTCAATACGATCATGGCCGATCTTGGTATCAACTCCACTTCCTTGCCCGCTCCCCATAACTCCCTTCTCGTTTAAAAATCTGTCTATCTCCACCTTAAATATATTCAATGACCCAGTCTCCACAGCTCTCTGGGGCAGAGAATTTCTAAGATTCAGCTGGAAAATGTGTTTGTGGAAGAGGGGGGAATAAAATTGAAGAATGTCCTTCACAGTCGAACAGTAATGGCCAGCCTAAGTGGGACATGAGTCGAACGAGGCCCTAACCCACTGAAACTCAAAAGTTCCCCCAGTAACCACCTCTAACTTCCCCACCCCACCCCCACAGATCACGGCTGGAAAATGTGTGTGTGTGTGTGTGGGGGGGGGGGGGGGGGGGGGGTAATAAAATAGAACAATAACCCCACACAGTCGAATACCAATGGCTAGCCTCAGTGGGTCATGAATCAAAGCCGTCAGCCAGTCACTCAAAAGTTCCCCCAGTAACAACCACTGACCCCCCCACCCAACCTCACGATCCAAGGACCACAGGAAAGGTGGGATAAAAATCGGATGATGTCCCCACACAGTTGAATAGCAATGGCCAACCTCAGTGGGGGGGCACGAGTCAAGGCTTCAGCCACTGAAGAGGGAGTTCCCCCACCCCCTCTTCTCCTGATACAAGGACCATGGCTCGAAAATGTATATGTGGAAGGGGGGGGAATAAAATCGAAAGATGCCCCTTACAGTCGAATAGCAATGGCCAGCTTCAGTTGGGGGCACGAGTCAAGGCTCTTACACACCCAAACATGCCCCACCCACCCCCTTCTCCTGATCCAAGGACTACAGCTGAAAAAGTGTGTGGGGGGTGGGGGGGGGCGGAGGGAAAGGGAATAAAATCGAATGATGCCCCACACAGTCGAACAGCAACGGCCAGCCTCATTTGGGGACATGAGTCAAGACTCTCACACACGTCCCACCCGCCCCCTTCTCCCGGATCCAAGGACCACGGCTCGAAAGTGTATACGTGGAAAGGGGGGAGGGAATAAAACCGAATGATGCCCCACACAGCCGAACATCAATCGGGACACGAGTCAAAGCTCTCAGCCACTGAAGAGGGAGTTCCTTCCCCTTCCCCCCTCCCTCCCTCTCCCGATCCAAGGACTACAGCTGAAAAATGTCTATGTGGAAGTAGGGGGGGGCGGAGGGGGAATAAAATCGAACGATGCCCCCCACAGTCGAACAGCAGTGGGAACACGAGTCAAGGCTGTGAGCCAGTGTCACCACACAGAGAGAGAGAGAGAGAGAGAGCTGCCCCGGTAACGACCTCTCACCTTGATCAGGTCGCACTCGCTCACTTCCCCGTACTTCTCGAACAGGGCCCGGATCTCCTCGGCGGTGGTCAGCCGCGGCAGGTTGCCCACGAAAATCTTCACCATTTTATTTGTCTTTCTTTATCCCCCTCTCGGTCCCGAGCGATATAAATTTTTTTTTAAGCGTTAAAGTAAGTGGGGGGGGGAGTGTGGGGGAGAACTAGTGTAATTTGACTAAAGCCGGAGACGCGCTCTCCTGCCGCCCGCTCTCGCTGTGGCTGCGACATAAAATGGCGGCTGCAAATGGCCGGCGGCGGGAGGATGGACGCTCCCCTTCTCCCTCCCCCCCCGCTCTCTGCCCATTGGCTGGCCCGGGGAGACGGGAAGAGGGCACGCTCGACGCTGATTGGCGCTCCCACACGTCCATCAGTCCGCGCTCACTGATTGACGTGCCGCCGCCCTCGCCGCCAAGGCGCCGCTTGCGGCCGATTGGCTGGCTCGGCCGTCAATCATTTCGCGGCGCCGCCCACCTCAGGGCACTGCGCTCCATTGTCGTGGGGACGGCCACACGCTGTGCAGCAGAAGGGATTGTGGTGGGGGTGGGGTATCGGATGGCTGTGCACTTTAATCTGAAGCTTTCATTTGTCTGCTTTCTCTCCGTAGTTTGTTGCCTGACCCGCTGAGCGTATTTTTTTTTTTGTTTGGCTGCATTTTCTGCCTTTGTGCAGGAAGCACTAACCACACTGCACGTTGGGCTGATTTTTGTGATGGTTGGAGCGCCGCCATCTTTAGTCCTGGCAGCACAACCTTCTCTGGGCAACACATGCTCCTGAGAGAGGAACAAGAAAGACTTGCATTTATACCAAAGTCAAATGCTGGAATCTGAAGACTTGCATTGACACAGCGCCTTTCACGACCACGGGACGTCTCCAGGACAAAAGCTAAATACTGCTGATGCTGGAATCTGAAATAAAAACAGAAAATGCTGGCAATCTCAGCGGGCCGAACAGCATCTGTGAAGAGGAACACGAGTTAACGTTTCGGGTCGATGACCCTTCGTCAGAACCTGAATCGACCTGAAACGTTAACTCTGTTTCTCTCCACGGATGCTGCCTGACCGGACGTCCCCAAGCATTTTACAGTCAACGAAGTACTTTTGAAGTGTAGTCACTGTTGTAATGTGGGAAACCTTCTCTGAACAGCCTCCAATGCAAATATATCCTTCCTTAAATAAGGAGACCAAAACTGTGTGCAGTACTCCAGTTGTGGCCTCACCTGTACAGTTGTAGCAGGACTTCTCTGCTTTTATACTCTATCCCCCCATCCCCCCTTGCAATAAAGGCCAACATTCCATTTGCCTTCCTGATTACTTGCTGTACCTGCACACCACCGGATAATCTGTTTTTGCTATGTTGATTGAGGGATAAATATTGGCCAGGACACCAGGGATAACTCCCCCGCTCTTCGAAATAGTGCCGTGGGATCTTTTACATCCACCTGAGAGAGAACAGACGGGGCCTCGGTTTCACGTCTCATCCGCAAGAAGGCACCTCTGACAGTGCAGCACTCCTTCAGTACTGCACTGGAGTGTTAGCCTGGATTTTTGTGGTCCAGTCTCTGGAGTGGGACTTGAACCCACAAACCTTCTGACTCCGAGGTGAGGGAGCTACCCACTGAGCCACTGGCTGACATCACAAGTAGTATGGCAGCGCAAACTTGCCGGGGAGAGGAATTGGGATCATTAATATAAAAAGCAAAAACACTTTGGATGTGATAATTTTTCTGAGGTGCCTGTATGTTATGTGTGCTTGTATTGGTGTAGTATCTTAACACCTTGACACTTTTTAAGAGTTTCACACATAATTAATTAACTTTAAAGTGCAGTGAGAGTTTTCATGTAAGCATAGGAGCCTTAATTTATCAACAACTTGGAGAAATGTTTAATACGTGTGTTACTGGTAAAAGCAGGTGTTAACCCATTTAAAATACACGGCGTAGCACCTCTGTTAAAATAGCACACGGAGAATATCACACAAATGTACTAATGGTTCATCCAATATTATCACCAGCACTAATTTCTAACCTCTTTCATCCCTCGCAAAACTCTTTTATTTTCTTGGACTGGAACTCATAGAATCATACAGCACAAATAAGGCCATTCGGCCCATCGTGACTGTGTTGGCTCCTTGAAAGAGCAATCCAATTAAGAACATAATAATTAGGAGCAGGAGTCGGCCATTCGGCCCCTCGATACCTGCTCCGCCATTCAATAAGATCATGGCTGATTTTCCACCTCAACTCTGCTTTCCTGCTCTGTCCCAATATCCCTTGATTCTCTTAATATCCAAAAATCTATCGATCTCTGTCCTGAATATGCTCAATGGCTGAGCCTCCACAGCCCCCAGAGTCACCACCCTCTGAGTGAAGAAGTTTCTCCTCATCTCAGTACTAAATGGCCGATCTCTTATACTGAGACTGTGAGCCCTGGTTCTAGACTCCACAGCCTGGGGAAACATCCTCCCTGCAGCTACCCTGTCAAGCCCACTTAAGAATTTTGTATGTTTCAATGAGATCGCCTCTCATTAGTTCCACCCCCTGCTCTTTCCCCATAGCCCAGCAACATTTTCCTTTTTAGCATTAACTTACATTTACATAGAACCTTTAACACAATAAAACGTCACAAGTCACTTCACAGGGGTGATTATCAAACAAAATTTGACACCACGCCACATGAGGAGATATTGGGACAGGTGACCAAAAGCTTGGTCAAAGAGGTAGGTTTTAAGGAGCGTCTTAAAGGAGGAGAGAGAGGGGCGGAGAGGTTTAGGACGAGAATTCCAGAGCTTAGGGCCCAGGTAGTGGAAGGCACGGCAACCGATGGTGGAGCGTTGAAAATTGGAAATGTTCGAGAGGCTAGAATTGGAGGAGCGCAGATATCTGGGGGGGGGGGGAATGCATGGTTTGTAGGTCTGGAGCAGGTTACAGAGATAGTGGGGGGGCGAGGCCATGGAGGAATTTGAAAACAAGGATGAGAATTTTTAAATCGAGGCGTTGTCAGACTGGGAGCCAATGTGAGCACGGCGGTGATGGGTGAGCGGGACATTGTGTGAGTTAGTATCTCCTAATCATTTTCATTAAACCAGTCCTGGTGTTTTCTGGTTGAGTAACCAAGTGTCTTTTCACAGACACTGGTTATGGAGGCCTAGAGGGTAGACCAAGCACTATGGGCATTAAATGATGATGATGGTGATGATGAGTTAGGATACAGTTAGGATAACCAATTAAAATCACTATTGAATCTACTTCCACCAGCCCTGCAGATTGTGCATTTCAGATAATAACAACTTGTTGCCTAAAAAAAATTATCCTCACTTCCCTCTGGTTTTGTATCTTAAGCTCACTGTCCTCTGGTTACCGATCTTCCTGCCAGTGGAAACAGTTTCTCCCTAGTTACTTTATCAAAACTCCTTCAAAATTCTGAACATCTCCATTAAATCTCCCTTAACTTTCTCAGCTCTAAGGAGAACAACCCCAGCTTCTCCAGTCCCTCCAGGAATTAAAGTCCCGAACCCCTGGTACCATTCTACGGGAAAAGGGCTGGGGAGTGGGACGTACTGAGGGTCAGCAAGGGCTCAACGGGCTGAATGGCCTCCTTCCCTGCTGTGACAATTCTATCATGCGAGTAAATCTCTAGTTCTGACGAAAGGTTAACTCTGTTTCTCTCTACACATGAGCTGCCTGACCTTCTGAGTATTTCCAGCATTTTCTGCGGCCGCAGTATTTTGCTTTTGTTTACCAAACACTGGTTAGGCCTCAACTGGAATATTGTGACTAATTTTGGGCACTGCAATTTAGGAAGGATTTTTTTCTACATTACAACAGTGACTACACTCCAAAATGTACTTCATTGGCTGTGAAGCGCTTTGAGACGTCCGGTGGTCGTGAAAGGCGCTATATAAAATGCAAGTCTTCCTTTCTGTACAAGTTCATCTAACCTGTCCCGTCCCGTCAGAATTTTATATGTTTCTATGAGATCCCCTCTCATCTTTCTAAACTCCAGTGAATACAGGCCCAGTCGATCCAGTCTCTCCTCATATGTCAGTCCTGGGAATCAGTCTGGTGAACCTTCGCTGCACTCCCTCAATAGCAAGAACGTCCTTCCTCAGATTAGGAGACCAAAACTGAACACAATATTCCAGGTGAGGCCTCACCAAGGCCCTGTACAACTGCAGTAAGACCTCCCTGCTCCTATACTCAAATCCTCTAGCTATGAAGGCCAACATACTATTTGCCTTCTTCACCACCTGCTGTACCTGCATGCCAACTTTCAATGACTGATGTACCATGACACCCAGGTCTCGTTGCACCTTCCCTTTTCCTAATCTGCCGCCATTCAGATAATAATCTGCCTTCATGTTTTTGCCACCAAAGTGGATAACCTCACATTTATCCACATTATACTGCATCTGCCATGCATTTGCCCACTCACCTAACCTGTCCAAGTCACCCTGCATGCAGCCTCTTAGCATCCTCCTCACAGCTCACACCGTCACCCAGCTTAGTGTCATCTGCAAACTTGGAGATATTACACTCAATTCTTTCATCTAAATCATTGATGTATATTGTAAATAGCTGGGGTCCCAGCACTGAGCCCTGCGGCACCCCACTAGTCACTGCCTGCCATTCTGAAAAGGACCCGTTTATCCCGACTCTCTGCTTCCTGTCTGCCAACCAGTTCTCTATCCATGTCAGTATATTACCCCCAATACCATGCGCTTTGATTTTGCAAACCAATCTCTTGTGTGGGACCTTGTCAAAAGCCTTTTGAAAGCCCAAATACACCACGTCCACTGGTTCTCCCTTGTTCAGATGCCTGTGCGTGGATTTCTTTTTAACGTATGGTGACCGTTGCACACCAGCCACCACACGGGCTCGACAGAGCTCGGTCTTGGTCCAGTGGCAAGGATTGACCAAGACGACTGGAGACCAGCTCTGCTGCACGGACCTAGTGCACGCACATATCGCAGTGTGGGCTGGTCCGTGCTGGGCCATCGCCTCTTCTGAGCCTTAAACTTTCGCTTCTCCTGGGCCTCGATCACATCCCTCTATGAACTCTCGCCGCTCCTTCGCCCGGACCTCTCCGCTCCTGCTGTACCTGCCCACGCTGCAGTCAGCTGTCGCCCTCCTGCAGCAGCGCGCACTGCTCCCTGCAGTGGCTTGCTGCCGCGCGCTGCTCCCTCCAATGGTCCCGGCCCGCTGATGGTCCTACAGGCTGGGACCACACCGATTTCCGGGCCAGGCCACCGCACGCTGCTCCCTCCAATGGTCCCGGGCTGCTGATGGCCCTACAGGCCGGGACCACACCGATTTCCGGGCCAGGCCACCGCACGCTGCTCCCTCTGATGGCCCCGGCCTGCTGATGCTTTAAGCAGCTACAGAGGCTGGGAAAGTGGTGAGGAGAGCAAAGAACAAAAGAGCAGGTCTGTGATAGGGTAGAAGTCCGGAGTAATTAAATGACTGGAGGGGATGATGGTGCAAGGCAAAGGGGGCGTTAATGGCACAAGTAAAGAAACAAAAGGTGGGTGTGAGGAGCTGTCAATGGCAACAGCTGAAACATTACCAACCATTTATGAAGATTGAGCAACCTCAGTGCTTTTGTACTCTATGCCTCTAAAGCCAAGGATCCCACATACTATGTGAACAGCTTTATCAACTTGTCCTTCCACCTTCAAAGATTTATGTACATACATGCCTAGGTCTCTGTGTTCCTGCATCCCCTTTATGGAGTCTATGGAGCGTCCTCCTCCATTTCGGATGCCCCCAAAGGTTCGTCACCATCCTTTGCCTGCTCCACGACGACATGCAGGCTGTGATCCTTATCAACGGATCCACCACAGACCCAATCCACGTCCGGACCGGGGTCAAACAGGGCTGCGTCATCACCCCAACCCTCTTCTCAATCTTCCTCGCCGCCATGCTCCATCTCACAGTAATTGCAGTGGAACTACACTACAGAACCAATGGGAAGCTATTTAACCTACACCGCCTCCAGGCCAGATCCAAGACCACCCCAACCTCTGTCGTCGAGCTACGGTACGCGGACAACACCTGCGTCTGCGCACATACAGAGGCTGAGCTCGAGGACACAGTCGATGTATTTACTGAGGCGTATGAAAGCATGGGCCTTACACTAAACATCCGTAAGACAAAGGTCCTCCACCAGCCTGTCCTCGCCGCACAGCACTGCCCCCCAGTCATCAAGATCCACAGCGCGGCCCTGGACAATGTGGACCATTTCCCATACCTCGGGAGCCTCTTATCAACAAGAGCAGACATTGATGATGAGATTCAACACCGCCTCCAGTTCACCAGCGCAGCCTTTGGCCACCTGAGGAAAAGAGTGTTCGAAAACCAGGCCCTCAAAACTGCCACCAAGCTCATGGTCTACAGGACTATAGTAATACCTGTATGTCTCAGAGACATGGACCATGTACAGTAGACACCTCAAGTCGCTGGAGAAATACCACCAACGATGTCTCCGCAAGATCCTACAAATCCCCTGGCAGGACAGATGCACCAACATTAGTGTCCTCGATCAGGCCAACATCCCCAGCATTGAAGCACTGACCACACTTGATCAGCTCTGCTGGGCAGGCCACATTGTTCGCATGCCAGACATGAGACTCCCAAAGCAAGTGCTCTACTCGGAACTCCTTCATGGCAAACGAGTCAAAGGTGAGCAGAGGAAACGTTACAAGGACACCCTCAATGCCTCCCTGATAAAGTACAACATCCCCACTGACACCTGGGGGTCCCTGGCCAAAGACCGCCCTAAGTGGAGGAAGTGCATCCGGGAGGTCGCTGTGCACCTCGAGTCTCATCGCCGAGAGCATGCAGAAATCAAGCGCAGGCAGCAGAAAGAGCGTGCGGCAAACCTGTCCCTCCCACTCCTTCCCTCAATGACTATCTGTCCCACCTGTGACAGGGTCTGTGGTTCTCGTATTGGACTGTTCAGCCACCGTAAGACTCATGTTTAGTCTTCCTCGATTCCGAGGGTGTGCCTATGATGATGATTAAAATTGTACCATTACGTTTCGAATCGCATCAGTAAACCTATTACACACTTCAATATAAAGCATTATATTGTTCAGTGACCAGAAATGTTAACTCATTTTCTCTCTCCACAGATGCTGCCTGACCTGCTGAGTATTTCCAGCATTTTCTGTTTTTAATTCAATATAAATCATTACTTGCTACAATCATTAAAAACGGGTGTACAAAGACATCACAAGGAGCTGATGTTTGTGCCGACTGACTGCCTCTAGTCGGAGATTTGCAGTCTATCAAACTCATTGACTATTGCTAGTCCTCACACTTGAGCACAAAAACTCTCGGTTGACACTCCAGTGCAGTGCTGAGGGAGTTTAAACCGAGACCCCGTCTGCCCCCTCAGGTGGATGTAAAAGATCCCATGGCACTATTTTGAAGACGAGCAGGGGAGTTATCCCCCGTGTCCTGACCAATATTTATCCCTCAATCAAATCACAAAAAACAGATTTTCACATTATAATTATCACATTGCTGTCTGTGGGAGCTTGCTGCGCGCAAATTGGCTGCCGCGTTTCCTACATTACAACAGTGACTACACTCCAAAAGTACTTCATTGGCTGTAAAGTGCTTTGAGACATCCAGTGGTCGTGAAAGGCGCTATAGAAATGCAAGGCTGTCTTTCTTCCTTTCCCCATGGCTCTAACACAGATGATGGGAGCTCGCTCCTCAGTTATTGCGAGGTAACAAAGGGACCTCCAGCACGAGCGCTAAAACACTCTGAAAACAGCTTTCAAACTTAGAACATATAAGCACTTAGAGCTAATAAATCCAGTCGGGAATTCAGTAGAAACTTATTTACCCAGAGGGTGGTAAGAATGTGGAACTCACGACTACAGGGAGTGGTTGAGGGGAAGCTGGATAAGTACATGAGGGAGAAGGGAATAGAAGGATATGTTGATAGGGTGAGATGAAGCAGGGTGAAAAGAGGCTTGTGTGGAGCATAAACCCCATCATAAGCAGTCTGTCGGGGTCGAGGAAGACTTGCTTCCACTCTTAACATGAGTTCTTAGGCTTATATTCACTGGAATTTAGAAGAATGAGAAGGATCTCAGAGAAACATATAAAATTCTGACGGGATTGAACAGGTTAGATGCAGGAAGAATGTTCCTGTTGTTGGGGAAGTCTAGAACCAGGGGTCACAGTCTAAGGATAAGGGGTAAGCCATTTAGGACCGAGATGAGGAGAAACTTCTTCACCCAGAGAGTGGTGAACCTGTGGAATTCTCTACCACAGAAAGTTGTTGAGGCCAGTTCGTTGGATATATTCAAAAGGGAGTTAGATGTGGCCCTTACGGCTAAAGGGATCAAGGGGTATGGAGAGAAAGCAGGAATGGGGTACTGAAGTTGCATGATCAGCCATGATCATATTGAATGGTGGTGCAGGCTCGAAGGGCCGAATGGCCTACTCCTGCACCTATTTTCTATGTTTCTTAGATGGCTGAACAGTCCAATACGAGAGCCACAGTCCCTGTCACAGATAGGGCAGATAGTCGTTGAGGGTAAGGGTGGATGGGACTGGTTTGCTGCACGCTCTTTCTGCTGCCTGCGCTTGGCTTCTGCATGCTCTCGGCGATGAGACTCGAGGTGTTCAGTGACCTCCCGGATGCACTTCCTCCACTTAGGGCGGTCTTTGGCCAGGGACTCCCAGGTGTCAGTGGGGATGTTGCACTTTATCAGGGGCATAAACACCAGCAATAACAACAACTATTTATAAAGCACCTTTAACGTAGTAAAATGTCCGAAGGCACTTCACAGTAGTGTTTTAAAACAAAAAAAATAAATTAGACGCTGAGCCACATAAGAAAGAATTACGGCAGGTGACCAAAAGCTTGGTCAAAGAGATAGGTTTTAAGGAGCGTCTTGAAGGAGGAAAGAGAGGTAGAGAGGTGGAGAGGTTTAGGCAGGGAGTTCCAGAGCTTGGGTCCCAGGCAACAGAAGGCACGGCCACCGATGGTTGAGTGATTATAATCAGGGATGCTCAAGAGGGCAGAATTAGAGGAGTGCAGACATCTCGAGGTTTTGTGAGGCTGAAGCAGATTACAGAAATAGGGAGGGGTGAGGCTATGGAGGGGTTTATAAACAAGGATGAGAATTTTGAAATCGAGGAGTTGCTTAACCGGGAGCCAGTGTAGGTCAGCGAGCACAGGGGTGATGGGTGAACTGGACTTGGTGCGAGTTAGGACATGGGCGGCTGAGCTTTGAATGACCTCCAGCTTACGTAGGGTAGAATGTGGGAGGCCAGCCAGGAGTGCATTGGAATAGTCAAGTCTGGAGGTAACAAAGGCGTGGATGAGGGTTTCAGCAGCAGATGAGCTGAGTCAAAGGGCGGAGACAGGCGATGTTATGGAGGTGGAAATAGGGGATTTTAGTTATGCCGCGGATATGTGGCTGGTAGCTCATTTCAGGGTCAAATATGACACCTGGGTTGCGAACAGTCTGGATCAGCCTCAGGCAGATGCTAGGGAGAGGAATGGAGTCGGTGGCTAGGGAATGCAATTTGTAGCGGGGACCAAAGACAATGGCTTCAGTCTTCCCAATATTTAATTGGTGAAAGTTTATGCTCATCAGTACTGAATGTCGGACAAGCAATCTGACAATTTAGAGACTGTGGAGAGGTTGAGAGAAGTGGTGGTGAGGTTGAGCTGGCTGTCATCTGCGTACATGTGGAAACTGACTCCATGTTTTTAGAAGATGTCGCCAAGGGGCAACGTATAGATGAGAAATAGGAGGGGTCCAAGGATAGATCCTTGGGGGACACCAGAGGTAATGATGCAGGAGTGGGAAGAGAAGCCATTGCAGGAGATTTTCTGGTCACGATTAGATGGATAAGAATGGAACCAGGTAGGTGCAGTCCCATCGAGCTGGTCGATGGTGGAGAGGCACTGAGGAGGATGGAGTGGTCAACCGTGTCAAAGGCTGCAGATAGATCCAGCAGGACAAGGAAGGATAGTTTACCTTTGTCACAGTCACAAAAGATGTCGAGAGAGCTTTTGATGAGAGCCATTTCGATACTGTGGCAAGGGCGGAAATCAGATTAGAGGGATTCAAATGTGGAGTTCCGGGAAAGATGGGCACGGCTTTGGGAGGCGACAACAAGTTGGAGAGGAAAGGGGGGGGGCGGTTAGAGATGGGGCGATAGCTAGTGTCTTTGGGGTCAGGTTCACCTCTGACCTTCTGAGTGGTTTGAATCGCTCCCACTCCCTGGGTTCTAGACTTTGGATTTAATTGGGCGATGTGACAAAGTGCAAGGGAGAACTGGTTTGGTGCAAAGAACTTTGATTTTATTTAGGACAAGAAAATACAATGTCACACTTGTAATCACTCAAATAAAGAACACTATATCACACATTCAAAGTGGTCGCTGAGACGTGAGTCCGGGGTCGGCGAGAGGCCGACAAAAGGCCGCGAGAGGCAGCGGGAGTTCGTGGTCGCTGAGGCGTGAGTTCGGGGATCAGCAGAGACCTATAAAAGGCCGCGAGAGGCGTCGGGAGTTCGTTGGTCAGGCGTGAGTCCGGGGATCAGCAGAGGCCTATAAAAGGCGTACTTGTGCAGCTACAGGGAGAAGGCAAAAAAGAAGTAGAAAGAAACAGAAAGGTGACGTCACAGCCTAGGGGGTAAGTGATTGGCTGGTGATTGGTGAGTAGTTTTTCTTTTTTCTTTTTTATATTAGTCAGTAACTTTTAACATTGTTGTTGCCAATTTAAGTGTATCTAAGGGTTAAGTCATGGCAGGAGAGCTCGGTCAGGTGTTATGCTCCTCCTGTACCATGTGGGAACTCAGGGACACTTCCGGTATCCCTGACGACGATGTGTGCGGGAAGTGTATCCACCTCCAGCTCCTGACGGTCCGCGTTGCGGAATTGGAGCTGAGGGTGGATTCATTCTGGAGCATCCACGATGCTGAGAATGACGTGAGTATCACGTGTAGCGAGTTGGTCTTACCGCAGGAGAAGGGTCCACAGCCAGATAGGGAATGGAAGACCAGCAGGAAGAGTAGTGCAAGGAAGGTAGTGCAGGGGTCCCCTGTGGTCATCCCCCTGCAAAACAGATACACCGCTTTGAGTACTGTTGGGGGGATGACTCATCAGGGGAGGGCAGCGGCAGCCAAGTTCATGGCACCATGGCTGGCTCTGCCACACAGGAGGGCAGGAAAAAGAGTGGGAGCGCGATAGTGATAGGGGATTCAATGGTGAGGGGAATAGATAGGCGATTCTGCGGCCGCAACCAAGACTCCAGGATGGTATGTTGCCTCCCTGGTGCAAGGGTCAAGGATGTCTCGGAGCGGGTGCAGGACATTCTGAAATGGGAGAGAGAACAGCCAGTTGTCGTGGTGCACATTGGTACCAACGACATAGGTAAAAAAAGGGATGAGGTCCTACGAAACGAATTTAAGGAGCTAGGAGCTAAACTAAAAAGTAGGACCTCAAAAGTAGTAATCTCGGGATTGCTACCAGTGCCACGTGCTAGTCAGAGTAGGAATCGCAGGATAGCGCAGATGAATACGTGGCTTGAGCAGTGGTGCAGCAGGGAGGGATTCAAATTCCTGGGGCATTGGAACCGGTTCTGGGGGAGGTGGGACCAGGACAAACCGGACGGTCTGCACCTGGGCAGGACCGGAACCAATGTCCTAGGGGGAGTGTTTGCTAGTGCTGTTGGGGAGGAGTTAAACTAATATGGCAGGGGGATGGGAACCAATGTAGGGAGACAGAGGGAGACAAAAAGGAGGCAAAAGCAAAAGACCGAAAGGAGATGAGGAAAAGTGGAGGGCAGAGAAACCCAAGGCAAAGAACAAAAAGAGCCACTGTACAGCAAAATTCTAAAAGGACAAAGGGTGTTAAAAAAACAAGCCTGAAGGCTTTGTGTCTTAATGCAAGGAGTATCCGCAATAAGGTGGATGAATTAACTGTGCAAATAGATGTTAACAAATATGATGTGATTGGGATTACGGAGACATGGCTCCAGGATGATCAGTGCTGGGAACTCAACATCCAGGGGTATTCAACATTCAGGAAGGATAGAATAAAAGGAAAAGGAGGTGGGGTAGCATTGCTGGTTAAAGAGGAGATTAATGCAATAGTTAGGAAAGACATGAGCTTGGATGATGTGGAATCTATATGGGTAGAGCTGCAGAACACCAAAGGGCAAAAAACATTAGTGGGAGTTGTGTACAGACCTCCAAACAGTAGTAGTGATGTTGGGGAGGGCATCAAACAGGAAATTAGGGGTGCATGCAATAAAGGTGCAGCAGTTATAATGGGTGACTTTAATATGCACATAGATTGGGCTAGCCAAACTGGAAGCAATACAGTGGAGGAGGATTTCCTGGAGTGCATAAGGGATGGTTTTCTCGACCAATATGTCGAGGAACCAACTAGGGGGGAGGCCATCTTAGACTGGGTGTTGTGTAATGAGAGAGGATTAATTAGCAATCTCATTGTGCGAGGCCCCTTGGGGAAGAGTGACCATAATATGGTGGAATTCTGCATTAGGATGGAGAATGAAACAGTTAATTCAGAGACCATGGTCCAGAACTTAAAGAAGGGTAACTTTGAAGGTATGAGGCGTGAATTGGCTAGGATAGATTGGCGAATGATACTTAAGGGGTTGATTGTGGATGAGCAATGGCAGACATTTAGAGACCGCATGGATGAATTACAACAATTGTACATTCCTGTCTGGCGTAAAAATAAAAAAGGGAAGGTGGCTCAACCGTGGCTATCTAGGGAAATCAGGGATAGTATTAAAGCCAAGGAAGTGGCATACAAATTGGCCAGAAATAGCAGCGAACCCGGGGACTGGGAGAAATTTAGAACTCAGCAGAGGAGGACAAAGGGTTTGATTAGGGCAGGGAAAATGGAGTACGAGAAGAAGCTTGCAGGGAACATTAAGGCGGATTGCAAAAGTTTCTATAGGTATGTAAAGAGAAAAAGGTTAGTAAAGACAAACGTAGGTCCCCTGCAGTCAGAATCAGGGGAAGTCATAACGGGGAACAAAGAAATGGCAGACCAATTGAACAAGTACTTTGGTTCGGTATTCACTAAGGAGGACACAAACAACCTTCAGGATAGAAAAGGGGTCAGAGGGTCTAGTAAGGAGGAGGAACTGAGGGAAATCTTTATTAGTTGGGAAATTGTGTTGGGAAAATTGATGGGATTGAAGGCCGATAAATCCCCAGGGCCTGATGGACTGCATCCCAGTGTACTTAAGGAGGTGGCCTTGGAAATAGCGGATGCATTGACAGTCATTTTCCAACATTCCATTGACTCTGGATCAGTTCCTATCGAGTGGAGGGTAGCCAATGTAACCCCACTTTTTAAAAAAGGAGGGAGAGAGAAAACAGGGAATTATAGACCGGTCAGCCTGACCTCAGTAGTGGGTAAAATGATGGAATCAATTATTAAGGATGTCATAACAGCGCATTTGGAAAATGGTGACATGATAGGTCCAAGTCAGCATGGATTTGTGAAAGGGAAATCATGCTTGACAAATCTTCTGGAATTTTTTGAGGATGTTTCCAGTAAAGTGGACCAAAGGAGAACCAGTTGATGTGGTATATTTGGACTTTCAGAAGGCTTTCGACAAGGTCCCACACAAGAGATTAATGTGCAAAGTTAAAGCACATGGGATTGGGGGTAGTGTGCTGACGTGGATTGAGAACTGGTTGTCAGACAGGAAGCAAAGAGTAGGAGTAAATGGATACTTTTCAGAATGGCAGGCAGTAACTAGTGGGGTACCGCAAGGTTCTGTGCTGGGGCCCCAGCTGTTTACATTGTACATTAATGATTTAGACGAGGGGATTAAATGTAGTATCTCCAAATTTGCGGATGACACTAAGTTGGGTGGCAGTGTGAGCTGCGAGGAGGATGCTATGAGGCTGCAGAGTGACTTGGATAGGTTAGGTGAGTGGGCAAATGCATGGCAGATGAAGTATAATGTGGATAAATGTGAGGTTATCCACTTTGGTGGTAAAAACAGAGAGACAGACTATTATCTGAATGGTGACAGATTAGGAAAAGGGAAGGTGTAATGAGACCTGGGTGTCATGGTACATCAGTCATTGAAGGTTGGCATGCAGGTACAGCAGGCGGTTAAGAAAGCAAATGGCATGTTGGCCTTCATAGCGAGGGGATTTGAGTACAGGGGCAGGGAGGTGTTGCTACAATTGTACAGGGCCTTGGTGAGGCCACACCTGGAGTATTGTGTACAGTTTTGGTCTCCTAACTTGAGGAAGGACATTCTTGCGATTGAGGGAGTGCAGCGAAGATTCACCAGACTGATTCCCGGGATGGTGGGACTGACCTATCAAGAAAGACTGGATCAACTGGGCTTGTACTCACTGGAGTTCAGAAGAATGAGAGGGGACCTCATAGAAACGTTTAAAATTCTGACGGGTTTAGACAGGTTAGATGTAGGAAGAATGTTCCCAATGTTGGGGAAGTCCAGAACCAGGGGTCACAGTCTGAGGATAAGGGGTAAGCCATTTAGGACCGAGATGAGGAGAAACTTCTTCACCCAGAGAGTGGTGAACCTGTGGAATTCTCTACCACAGAAAGTAGTTGAGGCCAATTCACTAAATATATTCAAAAAGGAGTTAGATGAAGTCCTTACTACTCGGGGGATCAAGGGGTTTGGCGAGAAAGCAGGAATGGGGTACTGAAGTTTCATGTTCAGCCATGAACTCGTTGAATGGCGGTGCAGGCTGGAAGGGCTGAATGGCATGCTCCTGCACCTATTTTCTATGTTTCTATGTCTATGTTACAGTGAATGAAACACCTCCCACCTCCCAATACCTGACTCTGATTAGGTTAAACTCCAGAGCATACAGGGACTTTGCTCACCTATCCTTTACTAGTAATTAGCGGTGGTTCGCGGTTTCGGGGTTCGCTGGATTCTGTAGGTTCTGCTTGCCGTACCCCGAATGTCACATGAGACTTCTTACTGCACAATCTTCAGTTGGGTGGTGTCCGCTGGTGCGGTAGGGCGCGGATTGGACTTATGGGGTGAGTACCCACTTTCTTTCATTAGCAATAGATTTTAAAAGTCTCTTTAGGTAATGTTTCACCTGTTGGTAGTCAGGACTAGGTTGTAGAGTGGAAACTTTCGAGTCTTCGGTTTCTTCTTTGAGGAGTTTTGTTTCGGAGTTGGTTGATCGCGGTGTTTTCGATGGTACCACGTTGGCTGTGGTCGGTTGCTGCCGCGATGGCGGTGCCTGGAGTGACTGGGGCTGCTTTCTCTGCCGTGGCAATGTTCTTCCTTCCTTTTCGATAGCAGGGCAGTGTGGCCCCAGGAGTGTAATCGAGGGGCTGGAGAGGCTTGTTAAAACTGCTGTGGTGGTTTCTCTCTCCTTTCTCCCTTCTTGATGCTCTATGATGCTGCGCTGCTGTAGTGCACTCGATGCATTGCATAAAAACCGTTAAAACAGGGCCCCAGTTATACTTTTGGCAGCTGTTCTAATCTTCGCGCCCAATCAGCCCTGATTCTTTGTTTAATTTTTGGCGGGCTTGATATCTCTTTGTCATATTTTGGCAGGCTCATTCATGTTAATCTGTCTCGGATGTGTCGATCTTTTAAATTTGTTTCTTGATGGGGAAAAATTAGCTTTGGTATTTGCAATGTCTAACTAGGCCTGGTTTTTCCATGGAGGCTGGATGTGCCATTGTCATTATGTATGCGCTGGAATGGCTGGCTATCTCTGGGTTGATTGTTGCTATGTTAATGTCTCCTGGAGAGAAGGGTTTTCGAGTTTACACAATTCCCCAGACAATTTGTTTTAGCTTCAATACCCAGACAGCCCTTTCCACACAGAGCCAATCTGCCTTATAAAATCCCAAATTCGATTAAAGTTTGTAGTTTCTTCCATGTGCACTTTAGGATCTCAAACTTTCTGGTTGATAGTTCCAAATTAAATTTCCTTTCCAATGAGTCCAAACACTGGGGGGGGGGGGGGTTTGCACACATTTTGCAACCCTTCACTAGCAAGCACAGTGGGGTCAAGGGTTGTTTTTTTGAGGAGAGGGGTGATGGCAGATTTGAAGGAGAGGGGAACAGTACCTGAGGACTGAGAACTGTTCAGAATGTCGGCTAACATGGGAGCCAAAAAAGGAAGTTGGGTGGTAAGCAGTTTAATGGGAATAGGGTCAAGGGAGCAGGAAGTGGGTCTCATGGACAAGATGAGCTTGGAGAGGTCAAGAGGGGAGATCAGAGAGAAAGATTCGAGTTTAGGGCTAGGGCAGGTGGGAGCCTCAGAGGAAGTTTGGCCCTCTGCACGAGTTGAAGGAAGGGAAGAGACGAGACAGAGGCAGCTGATCAGTCTTTGAGACAAAGAAGTTCATGAGCTCCTCACACATGTTGTTGGAGGTGAGTGTGGTGGAGACAGGGGACAGGGGAGAGGGGTTTAAGGAGATGGTTAGTAGTAGAGAATAGTAGGCGGGAGTTATTTTTGCATTCCAGAATAATCCTGGAATAGTGAGCAGTTTTTACAGACAAGAGTAGGACCCGATAATGTTTTGTGTGTTCGAGCCAGGTCTGGTGTGAATGGCTAAACATGTTGTCCACCACATCCATTCAAGTCTGCGCCCTTTGGACTTGAGGGAGTGAAGCTGAGGGCTGTACCGGGGGAACGGCCAGGGTGAGAGAGTAATCTTTTTAAAAGGGACTAGGGCATCAAAGGTGGTGAGGGTGTGGTTCAGCAGATCAGTGGCTGCAGAAATGTCATTGTGAAAGGAGGGCCAAAGGTTGGACCGTTTGGAGTTGGTAAGTGCAGTTGTAAGAGAGTTTGGAGAGTGTTTTTTCCAGCGACGGACACAGGAGGAAGTAGGTTTGGATTGGGGAAAGGGCGATGTGGGTCGAGAGCGCTAAAAGGAAATGGTCTGAGATGGCTTTATCTTTAATTGACACGGTTGGAATAGCAAGGCCACGAGAGATTGCAAGGTCAAGGGGGGTGGCCGTGAATATGGGTTGAGGAATTCACATGGAGGGAGAGATTAAGGGAGGATAGGAGGCTAGTGACAGAGGAGAGAGAGCACGATGAATTGAGATGGAGGTTGAAATCACAGAGGATAAGATGTCGCTTGGAGCAGAGGCCGAGGCAGGAAAGCAGTGAAGGAATCTCGGAAATAAAATTTTTATGGTACTTGGGTGGGTGGTAGAGAACGAGAATTTTAAATGAGGAGAGAGGGGTGGAATAAGGCGAGATGCACAAAGGAGGAGAAAATGCCGGAGGAGTCGGGACAGACCAAGGTGTGATTTGGTGATGAGAGCCACACCGCCACCACGGTGGTCTGAGTGGGGTAAGTGGTGGAAGGTATAGCCGGGCGGGTAAGGTGTCATCGTCCCTAGCCAAGTTTCCATCAGGGCCATGATATTGATGCCACAATCCACAATAAGGTCATGGATGGCAAGGGTCTTGTTCACAGGTGAACGGACATTCCACAAGGAGATTTTGAAAGGTTCCGTGACGGCTGATTCACTGCCAGCATCCACAGGGTCAACGCTTGGAGGGATGAGTTGGACGGGGAGAAGATTGGCGAGGTTAACCCCCCCTCCCCGGGCAAGCTGGGTGGTACGGTCGGTGAGAGAGTAGGATTGGACAGTCGGGGTTGCTGCTTGTGAGCAGACGGCGACGAGTGCCATGGTGCGCTCTTCACAGAATGTCAAGAGAGGCACAGAGAGAAGCTGCAGGCTTGTGTAAAAGGGAGTTGAGCCTGGGACGGCGGCAGGAGAGTAGGAAGGTTGTAGAGCAATGAAGGGTGGACTTGTTGGGCCAAATGGCCTGTTTCTGTGCTCTCAGTGCTTTGTAATACTTTACAACAATAACCGGGTGGTGCACTCAACCCCTAACAGGCTAAATTAAAGCAGCACACTCCAGGGACTTGAGCACATAAATCTAGGCTGATACTCCCAGTGCAGTGCTGAGGGAGTGCTGCACTGTCGGAGGTGCTGTCTTTTGGATGAAATGTTAAACCGAGGCCCCGTCTGCTCTCTCAGGTGGATGTAAAAGACCCCATGGTACTACTTCGAAGAAGAGCAGGGGTGTTATCCCCGGTGTCCTGGCCAATATTTATCCCTCAATCAACGTAACAAAAAACAGATGATCTGGTCATTATCACATTGCTGTCTGTAGGAGCTTGCTGTCGCGTTTCCCACATTATAACAGTGGCTGTAAAGCGCTTTGAGATGTCTGGTGGTCGTGAAAGGGGCTGTATAAAGGCAAGTTTTTCCTCCTTTCGTTGACAATAACCGGGTGCTACACTCACCCCTGAACAGGCCGGCACTCCACATCAAAGCAGCGCACTGGTAAAATCCTCAAAATGGGAATCTGCCCAACTTTTTAAAATTACGTAAAATTTAGCACTTTTCCGACTCCATTCCCGATTTTATTTCGAAAGTCTGCCAACTCCACAAGTGCCACGGCAGAAATAATCACATAAAACCAGTCAATTCACACCAAAAGCAACAACATTAGGAACTTTTGGGAATGCCCTGTAATTTAAAACCGACAATAGCAGGGGCCTTCGATAGATTTTTGGATATTAAGAGAATTAAGGAATATGGGGACAGTGCAGACAAGCGGAGTGGAGGTAGATCAGCCATGATCTTATTGAATTGTGGAGCAGGCTCGAGGGGCCGAATGGCTGACTCCTACTTCTTATGTTCTTCTGCAACATCATGGGGAAACACTTTAGGGAATACTGCCCCCTCCCCCCTTCGAAAGCCTGGTTAAGGTCAAGAATAGGCTGTTCAAGTGTGATCTGGAGCCCTGAACTCGCATCTTTCTCCAGTTTCTCTTTGATCTCCCCTCATTTCCTCTCCCAGCTTATCTTGTCCATGAGATCCACCTCCCACTCTCTCGACCCTGTTCCCATTAAATACTGACTAGCCAACTTCCCTTTCTGGCCCTCAAATTAGCTGATATCATTATCGGTCCCTCTCCTCAGGCACTGTTCCTCCTCCTTCAAATCTGCCATCACCCCTCCTCAAAACACCTACTCTTGACCCCACTACCCTTGCAAACTGACGTCTCATCAACCTCCCTTTCTGCTCCAAAGTCCTTATATGTGTCTGACTAACCTGATTCAATTTTTTGAGGAGGTATCTGTTGTGTATGGAGAAAGAGTCAGACTGAACACTGTGAGCTCAAAGTAAAGTGTGACCGTAGTCTTTTATTGCAGGTCTCCAGAGTGCCTCTCCAACCTGTGAGACCTCCTTAAATACCTGTGCTCCCAAGGGATTATGGGATCCCTTGGGATTCCAGGGGATGAGCCCTCTGGTGGCTGTACAGAGTAAATACAAGTTTACATATGTAACAAAACTCCCCCCCTCAAAGTCAGTAGTGCAACTATTTACAATGTGAGTCGATCTGGGGCCCTTCTTGCCCTGGTTGATCATCTCGGTGTGAAAGCTGGTGTTGTTGAATCAGTTGTTGGGCCCTCGCTGGGCTGCTGTGCAGCTGGCCTTGCTGGGCTGCCTGGTGTGTTGGGCCCTGCTGGGCTGCTGTGGATGATGGGCTCTGCTTTGTGGTCAACCGTGGTGTCGGTTGCCACTGGTATATATTTTGGGGGATCAAAAAAGGTAGGGTCCAAGGTGGGTTGCTCAGGATAGTCCGTGAATCTGAGTTTAATTTGGTCCAAGTGTTTCCGCTGAATGAGTCCATTTGAAAGTTTGACCCAAAACACTCTTTGGCCACAACAGTGCCGGGAAGCCACTTGGGACCTTGTCCATAATTTAATACAAATACAGGATCATTGATCTCAATCTCCCGTGACACATTTGCGCTATCATGGTGTGCACTTTGTTGAAGCCGCCTGCTCTCTACCTGTTCATGTAGATCAGGGTGAACTAACGACAGCCTTGTCTTAAGTGCTCTTTTCATGAGCAGTTCAGCAGGTGGGATCCCAGTGAGTGAGTGGGGTCTCGTGCGGTAGCTAAGCAGGACTCGGGATAGGCGAGTCTGCAGTGAGCCTTCAGTTACCCTCTTCAAGCCTTGCTTGATGGTTTGCACTGCTCTCTGTGCCTGACCATTGGACGCTGGTTTAAACGAGGCAGATGTGACATGTTTTATCCCGTTACGGGTCATGAATTCTTTGAACTCAGCACTGGTAAAACATGGCCCGTTGTCGCTCACCAGGACATCGGGTAAGCTGTGAGTGGCAATCATTGCCCTCAGGCTTTCAGTAGTGGCAGCGGACGTGCTAGCCGACATTATCTCACATTTAATCCACTTGGAATACGCGTCTACAACCACAAGGAATATTTTACCCAAAAACGGGCCTGCATAGTCGACGTGTACCCTAGACCACGGTTTGGAGGGCCAAGACGATAAACTTAGCGGCACCTCCCTGGGTACATTGCTTAACTGCGAGCACGTATTACATCTGTGAACGCAGGACTCTAAGTGGGATCTGGCTATTGCTTTCATCATTACGATGCCTGGGTGGGTACTGTGGAGATCATTGATGAAGATGTCTCTGCCCTTTTGGGGATCACGACTCAATTGCCCACAGAAGGCAATCTGCCTGTATAGACATTTCATCTTTGCACCGCTGGAACGGCTTTATCTCTTCCTGCATTTGCACTGGGACACTGGACCAGCTCCCATGATGCACACAGCTTTTGACTAGGGATAACAAGGGGTCCTGGCTTGTCCAGATTTTGATCTGCCGTGACCGGTGATTGCTCACTCTCAAATGCTTCCATAACCATGACTAGATTTGCGGGCTGTGCCATTTCCACCCCCGTGGTGGGCAATGGCAGCCTACTGAGAGCATCGGCGCAGTTTTCTGTGCCTGGCCTGTGGCGGATGGCATAGTTGTATGCGGACAACATGAGCGCCCATCTCTGGATGTGGCCAATGCGTTGGTATTTATCCCTTTACTCTCGGAAAACAGGGATATAAGTGGCTTATGGTCAGTTTCCAATTCGAATTTTAGCCCAAACAGGTATTGATGCATTTTATTTACCCCATAGACACACGCTAACACTTCTTTCTCAATCATGCTGTAGGCTCTCTCAGCCTAAGATAGACTGCTGGATGCATAAGCAACCAAACCGGTTGCAGTTTCCCAAAATCATTAGCTTGTTGCAATACACACCCGACGCCATATGACGATGCATCACATGCTAGTACCAAACACTTACATGGATCATACAACACAAGAAATTTGTTTGAGCATAACAATTTTCTCGCTTTTACAAAGGCATTTTCTTGGCTTTTGCCCCAAACCCATTCGCCCCCTTTTCCTAGTAAGACATGCAGTGGTTCTAACAGTGTGCTGAGACCTCGTAAGAAGTTACCAAAGTAGTTTAGGAGTCCTAGAAACGACCGCAGCTCCGTCACGTTCTGTTGCCTCGGTGCATTCTCGATTGCCTCCGTCTTCGCGTTGGTGGGCCTGATGTCATTCGCCGCAATCCTCCTTCCCAGGAACTCCACTTCAGGCGGCAGGAAAACGCACTTCGAGCATTTTAACCTGAGCCCCACGTGGTTGAGTTGACTAAGAACCTCCTCCAGGTTCTGCAGATGCTCGACTGTGATCCGACCTGTGACCAAGATGTCGTCCTGGAAGACCACGGTGCGAGGGACCGACTTCAGTAAACTTTCCATGTTTCTCTGGAATATCGCCGCCGCTGATTGGATTCCAAACAGGCATCTGTTATAAACAAAAAGACCTTTGTGTGTGTTGATGCAGGTGAGGGCCTTCGATGATTCCTCCAGTGCCTGCATCATATAGGCTGATGTCAGATCCAGTTTCGTGAACGTCTTTCCTCCCGCCAGCATTGCAAAAAGGTCGTCGGCTTTTGGTAATGAGTATTGGTCCTGCAGGGAGAAATGATTGATAGTTACTTTGTAATTGCCACAGATTCTGACGGTGCCGTCTCCCTTGAGGACTGGGACAATAGGACTGGCCCACTCGCTGAACTCGATCGGTGAAATGATGCCTTCTCTTTGTAGCCGGTCTAGCTCGATCTCTACCCTTTCTCTCATCATGTACGGTACTACTCTCGCCTTGTGATGGAAAGGTCGCGTCCCCGGAATTAGGTGGATCTGCACTTTTGCTCCTTGGAATTTCCCGATGCCTGGTTCGAACAACGAAGGAAATTTGTTTAAGACCTGAGCACACGAAGTATCGTCAGCAGGCAATAGTGCTTGGATGTCGTCCCAGTTCCAGCGTATCTTTCCCAGCCAGGTCCTGCCGAGCAGCATGGGACCATCGTCCGATACCACCCAGAGTGGTAGCTTGTGTACCGCTCCATTGTAGGAGATCTTTACGGTAGCACTGCCGATTACAGGAATCAGTTCTTTCTTGTAAGTTCTTACTTTCGTGCGAACTGGAGTTAAGAGTGGCCTTGAGGCCTTTTTGCACCACAACCTTTGGAAAGTCTTTTTGCCCATGAAGAACTGGCTCGTGACCGTGTCCAGCTCTATTGAGTCCAATAGAGTCCAGTTAGTTCAACATTATCGGGGGACAATTCATGGTGAATGTGTGCACCCTATGTACCTCTGCCTCCTCGATCTGAGGCTCTGTTTGTTGTGATCCTCCGTGGATCTGTCCTCCTCTGCAACATGATGGTTTTCAGGTTTAACAGGCTTTTCAGCTTGCCTGCACACTCGTTGGAGGTGTCCCATTGTTCCACAGCCCTTGCAAACGTATCCTTTGAATCGGCATGAATGGAAACGATGATCACCCCCGCAGCACCAACAAGGTGTTAATGGCCTTGCATTCATCACCCTTGATGGTGGACTCTGAGACATCTACGGACGTGTAGCTGCAGGTATGTGTGACCTGCCCTGTACGTTACGATTTGAAAACATCACTTTGTTCACAATACTTGTAGCAACACTTGTGTGCTGAGAAATTTGCTTTGTATTGTCACTGGTGGCAATGAACGCCTGGGCTATCGCTATGGCCTTACTCAAGGTTGGGGTCTCTACAGTCAAAAGTTTGCGAAGTATGTTTTCGTGGCCAATGCCAAGTACGAAAAAGTCTCTGAGCATGTGCTCCAAATGTCCTTCAAATTCACAATGTCCTGCAAGACGTCTTAGCTCAGCGACATAACTCACCACTTCCTGGCCTTCAGACCTTTTGTAGGTGTAGAACCGGTACCTCACCATCAGAATGCTTTCCTTCAGGTTCAAATACTCTCGGACCAGTGTGCACAAATCGTCGTAAGATTTCTCTGTGGGTTTCGCTGGAGTGAGCAGATTCTTCATGAGGCCATACGTTGGTGCCCCACAGAGGGTGAGGAGGATCGCCCTTCGTTTGGCAGCGCTATCTTCCCCATCTAGCTCGTTGGCCACGAAGTATTGGTAGAGTTGCTCCACAAAAGTTTCACAATCATCTCCCTCTGAGAATTTCTCCAGGATGCCCACTGTTCTCTGCATCTTTGGGTTCACTATCTGTATCTCGTCACCAGTTGTTGTGGATGGAGAAAGAGTCAGACTGAACACTATTAGCTCTAAGTAAAAGTGTGACCGCAGTCTTTTATTGCAGGTCTCCAGAGCGCTTCTCCAACTTGTGAAGCTTCCTTAAATACCTGTGCTCCCAAGGGATTATGGGATCCCTTGGGACTCCAGGGGATGAGCTCTCTGATGGCTGTACAGAGTAAATACAAGTTTACATATATAATAATAAGAGGGTCAATGAGGGTAGAGCATACGATGCAGTGTATATGGACTTTAGCAAAGCTTTTGATAAGGTCCCACTGGTCATGAAGATTAAATCTCATGGGATCGAGGGCAAAGTGGCAAGTTGGATCCAAAATTGGCTTGGAGGTTTTTGTGACTGGAAGGATGTTTCCAGTGAGGTTCTGCAGGGCTCAGTACTGGGTCGCTTGCTTATGTGGTACATAGCAACGATTTAGATTTGAATATAGGGAGTATGATTAAGAAGTTTGCAGACGACACTAAATTGGCTATGTGGTTGATAATGAAGAGGAAACTCACGGGCTGCAGGAGGATATCAATACTGCTGGTCAAGTGGGCGGCATCATCATCATCATCATCATAGGCAGTCCCTCGGAATTGAGGAAGACTTGCTTCCACTCCTGAAGTGAGTTCTTTGGTGGCTGAACAGTCCAATACGAGAGCCAAGACTCTATCACGGGTGGACAGATAGTCGTCGAGGGAAAGGGAGGGTGGGACTGGTTTGCCGCACGCTCTTTCCACTGCCTGCACTTGATTTCTGCATGCTCTCGGCATTGAGACTCGATGTGCTCAGTGCCTTCTCGGATGCATTTCCTCCATTTAGGGCGGTCTTGGGCCAGGAACTCCCAGGTGTCAGTGGGGATGTCGCACTTTATCAAGGAGGCTTTGAGGGTGTCCTTTTAGCGTTTCCGCTGCCCACCTTTGGTTCGTTTGCCGTGAGGGTGGGTAAAGCAGAGGCAAATGCAATTTAGTTCAGAGAAGTGTGAGGTGATTGGGAGGGCTAATAAGGAAAGGGTATAAACATTAAGCGATAGGCCACTTAATAGTGTAGATGAACAAAGAGACCTTGAAGTGCTTGTCCACAGAACTCTTTTTGGGACCTTGAAGTGCTTGTCCACAGATCCCTGAAATTAGCAGGCCAGGTGGATAAGGTGGTTAAGAAGGCATATGGAATGCTTGCCTTTATTGGCCAAGGCATAGAATATAAGAGCAGGGAGGTTATGCTTAAATTGTATAATACTTTGGTTAGGCCACAGCTGGAGTACTGTGTGCAGTTCTGGTCGCCGTATTATAGGAAGGACATGATTGCATGAGAGAGTGTGCAGAGAGTTACTACGATGCTGCCTGGGATGGAGAATCTTAGTTATGGGGACATATTGGACAGGCTGGGTTTGTTCTCAGTGGAACAGAGGAGGTTGAGAGGAGACCTCATTGAGGTGTACAAAATATTGAGGGGCCTGGACATAGTGCATAGTAAGGGCCTATTTTTATTGATGGAGGGGTCTATTACGAGGGGGCATAGTTTAAGGTGGTTGGTGGAAGGTTTAGAGGGGATTTGAGGGGGGGCTTCTTTATGCAGAGGGTTGTGGGGATCTGGAACTCACTGCCTGGAAGCATGGTGGATGCAGAAACCCTCACCACTTACCACTTTCAAGAGATGGTTGGATGGGCACTTAAAGTGCCGTAACCTGCAGGGTTACGGACCTAGAGCTGGTCATTGGGATTAGACTGGAGGACCTCTTGTTGGCAGGCGCCGATATAATGACAAGTACTGCAGGGAACTGAATATGGCCAGGGTGATCTCCTGGACTAGTTTCGATTGCCTGGATGGGTCGAAGAGGAATTTTCCCAGATTTCTTTTCTCCCTAAATTGGCCTGGGTTTTTAATCTGGTTTTTGCCTCTTCCAGCAAATCACCATGGCTCCGGTTGGGGTGGAGTGTAGAAGGTTTCAGTGTAAGGGGTGTCGCAGATGTGTGAGGCGGACTGGTTGCTCTTTGCCTTTCCGTCATTGTTCATTGTTCGCAGGTTTATATGTAACCTTTAGGGCTGCTGACCGAGGGCCGTGCGGCTCTTTGTCGGCTGACGCGGACACGATGGGCCGAAATGGCCTCCTTCTGCGCTGTAGATTTCTATGTTAGCTCCCAAATCCGTGCACATCTTTCCCACAACTCCATGTTTGAACCTCTCCATTCAAGTTTCTGCCCCAGCTATAGTACTTTTACTGAAATGGCCTTTATCACCTATGTCACATCCTATAGGGCCAAAATTAGTCACCTCATTGGCCGCTGCCGCCGACATTCGCCCTGAAGATCCTCACAGTGCCACTTTCGAAGTGGCCTGTAGCGGGCGGGCGGGCGGGAGGGGAGAGCCGCTGGGAACCGCCCGCTGAGGTCAGCGGGCCGCCGAGTGGCACAACTGACCTCCCGCCCGCTGAGCTCCCAGATTCCTGCAGGCGGGAGTCGGCGGCAGAACGGAGGTGGACCATTACGAGGAGGCTGGTCTGTCCCCGATGGCAAGTTTGAAGAACCTGAAAAAAAGGTGAGTGAACATTTAAAAAAAACATTTCAACAGCGACTTACCTGCATGGGGTCCCCTGAAGGTCTTTTGATAGTTTAAAAAATTTTTTTCCTGATGATTCTTTTCATGTCTTCGACCCTCGGTGGACCCGACTCCATCCTCGACAGCACTTGGGCGGCAAGCGCCTCTGCCGCCGAGAATGAGAGCTCCCGCCCGCTGCTGCCACCCAGATTGGCGGCGAAGGTCGTCCACTTGCCGCCCGCCGACCTTTGAGCGACCTCGGCCATGAACATCCCGCCCAAAGTACCGTCCGGTACCTCGGCGGGCCGAAGGCCTTGATGAAAACCGGCCCCTACATGACGGTGACCATGGTAAACTCTCCTTCCTCATCCTACTCGATCTGTCTCCATCCTCCTCCAACGCCTCTCCTCCGTTGTCCAGCTGGTTGGGACTGCCTTCACCCGGTTCCGTTCTGCTTTGAGGGCGGAAATCGCGGAGGTACTGACCATAATATTCTAATCCTCCATAGACACCAAAGGACTGGAGAATTGCAAATGTTGCACCATTGTTCAAAATAGGGTGCAGAGATAAACTCAGCAACGACAGGCCAGTCAGTTTATCCTCAGTCGTGGGGAAGCTTATAGAAACACTGATCAGGGTCAGAATTAACAGTCACTTGGATAGTTGTGGATTAATTAAGGAAAGCCAGCACGGATTTGTTGAAGGCAAATCGTGTTTAACCAACTTGATCGAATTTTTTGATGAGGTAACAGAGAGGATTGATGTGGTGTACACGGATTTCCAAAAGGCATTTGATAAAGTGCCACACAATAGGCTTGAAAACAAAGCTGAAGTGCATAGAATAAAAGGGGCAGTGGCAGCATGGATATGAAATTGGCTAAGTGACTAGAAACAGAGAGTAGTGGTGAATGGACTGGGAGGAAGATATACAGTGGTTCCCCAGGGGTCGGTACGAGGACCACTGCTTTTCTTGATATATATTAATGATTTGGATGCGAGTGTACAGGGCACAATTTCAAAATGCGCAGATGACACAAAACTTGGAAGTATAGTGAGGAGGATAGTGATAGACTTCAAGAGGACATAGAGAGGCTGGTGGAATGGGTGGACACGGAGCAGATGAAATTTAACTCAGAAAAGTGTGAAGTGATACATTTTGGCAGAAAGAATGATGTGAGGAAATATAAACTAAAGGGTACAATCCTAAAGGGGTGCACGAACCGAGAGACCTAGGGGTATGTGTGCATAAATTGTTGAAAGTGGCAGGGCAGGTGGAGAAAGCGATTTAAAAGGCTTATGGGATCCTGAGGTTTATAAATAGAGGTATGAGTGTACAAAAGTGGAAATGATGATGAACCTGTGTAAAACACTGGTTCGGCCTCAACTGGAGTACTGTGTCCAATTCTGGGCACCGCATTTTTAGGAAGGATGTGAAGACCTTGGAGACAGTGCAGAACAGATATACGAGAAAGATTCCAGGGATAAGGGTCTTCAGTTAGGTTGATAGACTGGAGAAGCTGGGGTTGTTCTCTTTGGAGTAGAGAAGGTTGAGAGGAGATTTGATAAATGTGTTTAAAATCCTGAGGGGTCTGGACAGAGTCAATGGAGAGAAACTGTTCCCATTGGCAGAAGGGTCGAGAACCAGAGGACACACATTTAAGGTGATTGGCAAAAGAACCAAAGGCCACGTAAGAAAAAGCTTATTTAACGCAGTGAGTGGTTAGGTTCTGGAATGCACGGCCTGAAAGGGTCTTATCTTTCAAAAAGGAACTGGATAAGTATCTGAAGGAAAAAAAATTGCAGGGGAGTGGGCCTAGCTGAGAGTTGGCATGGGCTTGATGGGCCGAATGGCTGCCTTCCCCGCTGTACCCATTCTATGATTCTAATGGCTTCCCGCTCTCGTATCTTTACCTCTGGAGTCCTCCAAAGATTATTCTTGGCCCCCTCCTATTTCTCTTCGACATGCTGCCCCTCGGCGACATTCAAACACATCAGGTTCTACATGTATGCTGACAACGCCCAACTCTAATCACCACCAACTCTCTCAACCCCCTCCACTGCCTCGGGATTTGTCACACTACTGGTCCGACAGCAGAAATTTCCTCCAATTAAATATTGGGAAGACTGAAGCCATTGGCTTCGGTCCCCGCCACAAACTGCGTTCCCGAGCCACCGATCCCATCCCTCTCCCCGGCCACTGCATGAGGCTGAACCAGACTGTTCACAACCTCGATCTCCCATTTGACCCCGAGCTGAGCTTCCGACTTCACATCCTCTCCATCACCAAGTCCGCCTGCTTCCACCTCTGCAGCATCGCCCGTCTCTGCCCCTTGCCTCAGCCCATTGGCTGCTGATACCCCTCATCCATGCCTTTGTCAGCTCGAGACTTGACTATCCCAATGTTCCCCTGGCTTGCCTCCCATCTTCCACCCTCTATTAACTTGAGCTTATACAAAATTCTGCTACCCATATCCTAACTCGCACCAAGTTTCATTCACCCACCTGTGTGCTCACTGAATTGTCTCCTTGTCCATCAACGCCTCAAATTTAAAATCCTTTACTTGTTTTCAAATCCTTTTGTGGCCTCGCCCCCCCCATCTCTGTAATCTCTTCCAGCCCCACAATCCCCGAGATGTCTGCGCTCCTCTAATTCTGTCCCCTTGAGCATCCCTGATTATAATCGCTCCACCATCGGTGGCAGTGCCCGGGCTTCGAGCTCTGAAACTCCCTCCCGAAACCTCTCCGCTTCTCTTTCCTCCTTTAGGACACTCCTTAAAACCTACCTCTTTGACCAAGCTTTTGGTCACCTGCCCTAATTTCTCCTTATGTGGCTCGGTGTCAAATTTTGTTTTATGACGCTCCTGTGAAGTGCCTTGGGATTTTTTACTACGTTAAAAGGCGCTATATAAATGCAAGTTTTTTGTGGGCTGCAGTTACAGTGTGTCAGATAAGTATATCATTTAAAATTCTCATAACTAATCTTTACAGAGGCAGTTTCAATCATCGTTTACGCAAGACTATTAATGCATAATTTGGGGTGGGGGGTGAGGGGCAGGACAAATACCAATAAACACACCCGCTACTGTGAGTATCAGAAACCAGCAGCTCAACTTAAATAATTTCGCCCTCAAGTTCACTCAGCCATCAGCAGCAGAAAGCAACAAGACTGGTTCTGAGGGCCTCAAGATCCGTTCTTCAACCAGTCTAGTTTTACTGGTCACAGTCTGCCCTGCGTTTGATCCGATTGGTTCTTGTCTGCCCTGCGATTGATCCGATTGGTCGACCTTGCCCACCTCCAATCCCTAGCGACAAAATAAGCTGATTCTTTTTCTCCTGAAACATCCCCCCACTCCCACCCCACCATTCGTGTGTCTGACCTCGTGGGTGTTATACAGCACTTGTGTTTTTTCTAATGAATCATAGAAAACTCACGACACAGAAGGAGGCGGCCATTCGGCCCATCATGCCCGCACCGGCCAACCAAGAGCTCTCCAGCCTAATCCCACCTTCCAGCTCTTGGTCCGTAGCCCTGTGGTTTATGGCATTTCAAGAGCATATCCAAGTATTTTTTAAATGTGATGAGGGTTTCTGCCTCTACCACCCTTTCAGGCAGTGAGTTCCAGACCCCCACCACCCTCTGGGTGAAAATTTATTTCTTCATCTCCTCTAAATCTTTTACCAATTACTTTAAATCAATGCCCCCTGGTTGTCGACACCTCTTTTAAGGGAAATAGGTCCTTCCTGTACCAATCTATCTTGGCCCCCTCAATTTTGTACCCCTCAACCTCCTCTGGGCCAAAGAAAACTAACCCAGCCTATCCAACCTTTCTTCATAGCTAAAATTCTCCAGTCCAGGCAACATCCTCGTAAATCTCCTCTGTACCCTCTCCAGTGCAATCACATCTTTCCTGCGGTGAGCAGAACTGCACACAGTACTCTAGCTGTGGCCTAACTAGTGTTTTATACAGTTCAAGCATAACCATCCTGCTCTTGTATTCTATGCCTCAGCTAATAAAGGCAAGTGTTCCATATGCCTTCTTCACCACCTTATCTACCTGGCCTGCGACCTTCAGGGATCTGTGGACATGCACTCTAAGGTAACTTTGTTCCTCGACACTTCTCAGTGACCCATCATTTAATGTGTATTCCCTTGCCTCATTAGCCCTCCCCAAATGCATTACCTCACACTTCTCAGGATTGAATTCCATTTGCCGCTGTTCTGCCCACCTGACCAGTCCATCGATATCTTCCTGCAGTCTGCAGCTTTCTTCCTCATTATCAACCACACAAACAATTTATGTATCCTCTTTTCTGTCAATTTTGTATAAAGAGCTTTCCTCCTTCACCTTTTTAATTCAGAAAACAGCAAAACACACATAGAAACAGCAAACAGGCTCTTGTGCGACCAGGCCCGTGTTGGTGTTGCTGGCCACACGCAGTTATTTGTCCTGATCCTGGATCAGTTCGGTTGGCAGTGCGGGATCGTGGTCTCTGCCCAGCATTGCCTGGGGTGGCCCGATCCTTGGGGAAGCTAGCCTCCTGTCCCCCTCCCGGCTCGTCAGCTGTGCTTCTGCCTCTTCCAGAAGCGCTTGACATCAGGATGGCCGCCTGGAGTCACCACCATCAGTCTCTTGGAGGGATTCTCCCACACCAGTACCCCCAGATCCCGGGCGTAGTTCCGGAGGAGCTCAAAATCCACCTGAGAGAGAAACTGGTTGTACAACACACCTGTAGAGTGAAAGGGGAGGAGGGGGAAAGAATCAACATTGGAAGCTAAGAAATAGGAGCAGGAGTAGGCCATAAGGCCCCTCGAACCTGCTCCGCCATTCAATAAGATCATGGCTGATCTGATCATGGGCTCCGCTCCACTCCCCAAAACCCTTTGCTTCCTTATCGCTCAAAAATCTATCTATCTCCGCCTGAAATATATTCAATGACCCAGCCCCCACAGCTCTCTGGGGCAGAGAATCCCACAGATTTACAACCCTCTGAGAAGAAATTCCTCCTCATCTCAGTTTTAAATGGGCGGCCCCTTATTCTTAAACTCTGCGAGGAGAGATCTTACAACACACTGACTTCGACAAGCGTTGGGTGTTGGCCAGTTATAGAACTGTGCGTCTCCCCTACGCTCCGTATAAGTCAGACCCCTGCTGTCTTTTCCTGATGATCTGGGCACTTCTGATGTCAAGGTTCCCCCTCCCCACCCCATCATCATCTTAATTGTGTGCGCTACAATCCCCCGGCCTTCTGTGCACTCCTGACCCACACTGGAAACCCCTGATCCTGCATGTACCCCAATGACCAATGTATTCCTACTCCTCCTGTGCACCTCTGACCCACACTGTATATCCCTGATCCTGCATGTACCCTAATGACCAATGTATTCCTACTCCTTCTGTGCACCTCTGACCCACACTGTATATCCCTGATCCCGCATGTACCCCAATGACCAATGTATTCCTACCCCTTCTGTGTACTCCTGACCCACACTGTATACCCCCTGATCCCGCATGTACCCCAATGACCAATGTATTCCTACCCCTTCTGTGCACTCCTGACCCACACTGTTTCCCCTCATCCACCACCTATGCCCAGTGTATCCCTCTGTCCCTTGAGTAACCCCCGATTCCTGCTGTGTATTCCCTTATCCGTGTACCCGATTCTCGATGTGCCCTGTGTGGCCCTACCCCTGTATCGCCTATGTACCCCCGATGCCCGCTGTATACCTCGGATTGCCTGGGTACACACTGTGCACCCCACTGCATCCTTCGAATCCCCCCCCCCCCGCAGTGTGCCCCCTTCTCCCCATTTCCCACTCTCCCAACATGACTGAAGGAAACTGGGACCTACCTTCTGTGAATTTCAGACGGTCTCTCTCCAGCTCCCAGAGTCGGATCTGATCGGTGATTGTTGGAGGCAGCACTGGATTCTGCAAAAGGTGCAAAAAGCGACACCTGTATAAATCACTAGTCAGGCCTCAACTGGAGTATTGTGTCCAATTCTGGGCACTGTACCGTAGGAAGGTGGTGAAGGCCTTGGGGAGGGTGCAGAGGGGATTTACGTGAATGGTTCCCAGGGATGAGGGACTTCAGTTACTTAGAGAGACTGGAGAAGCTGGGGTTGTTCTCCTGAGAGCAGAGAAGGTTGAGAGGAGATTTGATGGAGGGGTTCAAAATCATGAGAAGTTTTGATGGAGTGGATAGAAAGTGTTTCCAGTGGCGGGAGGGTCAGTAACCAAAGGACAGAGATTTAGAGTGATTGGCGAAAGAACCAGAGGGTGAGATGAGGAAATGTTTTTGAACACAGCGAGTTATGGTGTGCAATGCGCTGCCTGAAAGGGCGGTGGAAGCAGATTCAACAGTAACTTTCAAAGGGGAAATGGATAAATACTTAAAAAAGAAAAATTTGTTGGGCTATGGGGAAAGAGCAGGGTAGTGGGACTAATTGGCTTAGCTTTACCCAAGAGCCAGTACAGGCACGATGGGCTGAATGGCCTCCTTCTGTGCCACAAGATTAGGTGAAAAGCACATTAAAGATATAACTGCAAGGAGGGGTAGGGGCCATTCAGCAGTAGGCACTGGACTGCTCAGGGACATTATTCAGCCACTGACCCCACTGTCTTTCAGATGAGACGTTAAACCGAGGCCCCGTCTGCTCCCTCAGGTGGACGTAAAAGACCCCACGTCACTATTTTAAAGAAGAGCCAGGGGAGTTATCCCCGGTGTCCTGGGGCCAATATTTATCCCTCAAATCAACATAACAAAAACAGATTATCTGGTCATTATCACATTGCTGTTTGTGGGAGCTTGCTGTGCGCAAATTGACTGTCGCGTTTCCCACATTACAACAGTGTCTACACTCCAAAAATACTTCATTGGCTGTAAAGCGCTCCGAGACGTCCGGTGGTTGTTAAAGGCGCTATATAAAGGCACTATTTACTCACCAAAAGCTCAGGTGGCCCACATATCCGGCAGAGACTGCCACTTGCTCTCCAAACGGTCACATGGTTTTTATTTAGCCATCGAGATGCACAAATGTACATCATCACGTGGCGCGGGAACATGATTTATCCAAAAGGGAAAACGGTGAGGGTCTCTATTTACCCAATGAGTCGCACTCACTGCGGGCGAGTTTAGATCGGCCACTTGGCAAAACACACCCGAGCTTTCATACGGCGCACCATTTAAAATTGTCTGTTGCTGAGATTGTATTTAAAGACAAAACCCAGTGTCAGAAGCATTTTGATGTCAAATTCAACTATTTTGATCCGTCTTTCGGATGGGACGTTAAACCGAGGCCCCGTCTGCTTGCTCAAGCGGATGTAAAAGATCCCAAGGCACTATTTCGAAGAAGAGCAGGTGGAGTTATTCCCGGCATCCTGGGCCAATATTTATTCCTCAATCAACATAAAAAGATTATCTGGTCATTATCACATTGCTGTTTGTGGGAGCTTGCTGTGTGCAAATTGGCTGCCGCGTTTCCCACATTACAACAGTGACTACACCCCAAAAGTACTTCATTGGCTGTAAAGCGCTTTGAGACATAGAAACAGAGAAACATTGAAAATAGGTGCAGGAGTAGGCCATTCGGCCCTTCTAGCCTGCACCACCATTCAATGAGTTCATGGCTGAACATGCAACTTCAGTACCCCATTCCTGCTTTCTCACCATACCCCTTGATCCCCCGAGTAGTAAGGACTACATCTAACTCCTTTTTGAATATATTTAATGAATTGGCCTCAACAACTTTCTGTGGTAGAGAATTCCACAGGTTCATCACTCTCTGGGTGAAGACGTCTAGTGGCTGTTAAAGGCGCTATATAAATCCAAGTCTTTCTTCTATGTACACTCCCCCCCCCACCCCAACCAACTATATGACTTCACTTACAATATAAGTAAGTGAATGTTTCTGAATGGCGAGGAGCTGCGATAGAAGCGGTCTTCCCTGCGGGGGAGCAGGGCAAGAGATCTGCAAAAACCCACGCCATTGTGGAAATCAGAGAGGGTGTGAAGATCTGGGGCCTGGCGAGACCTGGATTAGATATTGAGGGCCCTGGGCAGCTCCATATCGGAGCCAGCATCATGCCTTTGATCTGGCTGGTTTGACAGCTCTCTCCAGCTATTCCTGTAACCTCCCAGTTTATTTCTCGTTGCGTCTTGCATCTTATTTACTGCACAGAAACAGGCCACTCGGCTCAACAGGTCTGTGCCTTTGTACCTGCTCCGCACGGGCCTCCTCCCATCCTCCCTACATCTCGCCCCATTAACGTAGCCTTCCATCCCTTTCTCCCTCGTGTGCTCATCGCGCTTCCCCTTAAATACGTCTCGGCAATTCGCCTCGATGACTCCTTTGTGGTAGCAAGTTCCACATTCTCACCACTCTCTGGGTGAAGATGTTTTAGCCTTTAAGCGCAGACCAGTTGAGCCGAATGGCCTGTTTCTGTGCTGTATATTCGATGTAATTCTATGTAACATCAAAATGTCACCAAGAGATCAGAAATTTGTTTTCATAGAATCATAGAAATTTACGGTACGGAAGGAGGCCATTTTGGCCCATTGTGTCCGCACCAGTTAACCAACAGCTACCCAGCCTAATCCCACTTTCCAGCTCTTGGTCTGTAACCCTGCAGGTTACGACACTTTAAGAGCACATCCAGGTACTTTTTAAATGTGGTGAGGGTTTCTGCCTCTACCATCTTTTCAGGCAGTGAGTTCCAGACCCTCACCACCCTCTGGGTGAAGAAGTTTCCCCTCAAATCCCCTCTAAACCTCCCCCCAATTAGTTTAAATCTATGCCCCCTGGTTGTTGACCCCTCTGCCAAGGGAAATATAGGTCCTTCCTATCCACTCTATCAAGGCCCTTCATAATTTTATACACCTCAATCAGGTCTCCCAGCCTCCTCTGTTCCAAATAAAACATACCCAGCATCGCCAAACTTTTCCTCAGAGCTAAAATTTCCCAGTTTTGTTGGAGCACAGGATGCTTTGCTACAGAGAGTGGTTGAGGAAGGGACCCTAGCATCTTTTGAAGGAAATGCGCATTAATATTTGAAGCAGAGGAAGACAAGAGGGCTATGGGGAGACGGAGCGAGGTAGGTGGGAGATACTTTGAAGTGCACTTGCAAAGAGCCTGCAGACATTATGCGCTGAATGGCCTCCCTCGGTGCCGCAAACGTCTACAGTTCCACGATTTAAGTAGATCGTAGGAGTGAGAAGGCAACAATGGATCGGAAAGCGGCAACTGAGAATTTCTAGTGTTTTTAAACGAGTTTATTTGGAGACTTCTTCGAGCGGAATGGCTGGCCATGTGGCGAGGTGGGAAATTGCTCCACCAGGACCCCCTGCCAGGGCAGACACCCCTCCCCCCCCCCCCCTCCCCCGCCGCTGGTCACCCTGGAAACGGTGAGGGGTGGGGCAGGGCCTGCATTCGATCGGAGATCCCGAACTCCGGGATTTGGGGCGGGGTCAGAGCCACAGCGGACGGGCGACGGAAGTGGGTCTCGGGAGTGGGAACCTGAAGGCCGGAGCTCCGACTCGGAGGAGGATGTGACGCCACACATTCTGACCTCCGACCCAGCACTACCCAGCCAACCCTCCGTAATGGTGGGTTGCGTGAGGGGACGCGAGGGAGTCTCTGTTTGCTGAAATGTAATCTCTTCCCTCCCACCGCCAGTTGCCTGGCCATTTCCCAGCACAGGCCAACGATTCTATTCCCTGGTGTACTTTTCACTGGGGGGGGGGGGCAGGAGGCCGAGAGCTTTCAGGCACTAACGACTGCTGGTAATGTCCCCCCCCCCCCCGGCAGCAATGCAGTGCTGGCTGGGCCGATTCTCCTGTCACACTGCCCATGCCCACCGGGTGGTGCTCTTGCACCACAATCAGGCCGGTAGCCTGGCTTCAAAAGACACAGGTCAAAGGGCAGACACAGTGAGGGGCACAGTGGCTCAAGCCACTCCACAGAGCAGTGCTGTGGGGAGAAGGCAACAAAGGGGAAGAGGATGAGATATAACCCACCCACCCCTCTCCAAGTTTTCTCCCTCCTCTCTTGTGTTGTGAGTTGTACAACCCTGCCAGTATCTTATAGATTGATACAACACAGGAGGCCATTTGGCCCATCGGACCTGTGCCGGCTCTTTAAAAGAGCTATCCAATTAGTCCCTTCCCTATAGCCCAGTAGATTTTCCCCCTTCCAGTATTTATCCAATTCCCCTTTGAAAGTTGTTAACTTAATTTAATTTAAATTCATTCTCGGGATATGGCCAAGGCCGGCATTTATTGTCCATCCCTCACTGCCCCCTGAGAAGGTGGTGGTGAGCCGCCGGCTTGAACCGCTGCAGTCCCGTGTGGTGAAGGGGCTCAGACGCTGCTGTTAGGGAGGGAGTTCCAGGATTGTGATCCAGCGACGATGAAGGAACGGCCGATATATTTCCACATCAGGATGGTGTGTGACTTGGAGGGGAGCGTGGAGGTGGTGGTATTCCCATGCTGCCCTGGTCCTTCTAGGTGGTAGAGGGCGCGGCTTTGGGAGGTGCTGCTGAAGAAGCCTTGGCGAGTTGCTGCAGTGTATCTTGTAGATGGTGCACACTGCAGCCACGGTGTGCCGGTGGTGGAGGGAGTGGGTTTGGACGGTTCTGTCCCTTGTCGATCTTCACGTGAACACCAGCATGCTATTCCACTGCTGAGAACATTGCAGACAAACTAGATCCCATCCTTCCCCGACCTAGAGATGTGCAGGGTTAACTGGATAGTGATCAGGAGCACTGGCTGAATTGACACCTCCTAACTCGGGGGGGGAACTGTGACGTCTTGCAAACTGTTCCACAAACAGCAAATGACCTGATCAAGTGTTCTTTTTAAGCGATGGCGATTGGGGGATAAATATTGGTTAGTGCCGCCGGGGAGAGCTCCCTGACTCTTCTTCGCAATAGTGGCCGTGGGATTTGTTGCGTCCACCTGAGGGAGCAGACAAAGCCTCGGTTTAACGTCTCATCCTTTCCCGTCTGCTGTGGCCTGGAACCACACTCTGGCTGGCGTCTGTAGCTACTGACCCGCCGGGTGAGATGTTTGCAGACTTACCTCTTTCATCATCACGGAGTGGGCTCTCGTCCGCAAGAAATGGATAATCTGCAGAGGGGACAAAGCACAGACTTAATTTAACACAGGGGAAGGTTGGGAACACTGCAATCCTGCTGGAGGGGCGGGGGGTGCGGAGAATAGCACAGATGCATTTAAAGGTGAGCTGGACAAACACATGAGGGAGAAAGGAATAGAAGGATATGCTGATGGAGTGAGATGAAGTAGGGGAGGGAGGAGGCTCATGTGGAGCATAAACACCGGCACGGAGCAGTTGGGAGGACTGGCGTGTTTCTGTGCTGTATAGCCCACCGTCATTCAATTATCTCCTGTGCTCGGTACCCAGAGGCCAGGCGGTGGTGCCACACTGCCCCCTGGTGGTAGCACCAGTCGCTGGGATGAGCGTGCGGCCAAACTCCATGGGAGGGGGATGGCTGGAGGACAGCAGCACCTCACTCGCCCGTCTCATGGTTAGAATGTGGTACTTGCTACCACAAGGAGTGGTTGAGGCGAATAGTATAGATACCTTTAAAGGGAAGCTAGACAAACACATAAGAAACAGGAGTAGGAGTAGGCCATAAGGCCCCTCGAGCCTGCTCCGCCATTCAATGAGATCATGGCTGATCTGATCATGGACTCAGCTCCACTTCCCTGCCCGCTCCCCATAACCCTTCACTCGCTTATCGCTCAAAAATCGGCCTATCTCCGCCTTAAATATATTCAATGACCCAGCCTCCGCGCCCCACAGTTCATTTCTTTACCCCTTTGAATCCGACAGAGATCCGGGCCACGAGCAATTGTTCAACACCAGCAGGAGGACATGAGGTGGTTCGGCTCAATTCACATGACGCCGCAGAGTTACCAGGACTTTGCCGTCGATTATTAAAGACTGGCTAAGATCCCCTCGGTGCGCCAGGGTATCTCCGTACACTGCTTACACGCTAGAACCTGGGACAGCAGGGAGTTGTCTGCTGTGCCATCCGTGCCCTTTGTTACTACTCCAACGCACTCCTGACTGGCCTCCCACATTCTGCCCTACGGAAACTTGAGGTCATCCAAAATTCAGCGGCCTGTGTCCTAACCCGCACCAAGTCACCCCTGTGCTCGCTGACCGACATTGGTTCCCGGTTGAGTAACGCCTCGATTTCAAAATTCTCATTTTTGTTTCCAAATCCTTCCATGGCCTCGCCCCTCCCTATCTCTGTAATCTCCTTATGTGGCTCGGTGTCAAATTTTGTTTTATGACACTCCTGTGAAGCGCCTTGGTTATTGTTGTTGTTGTTGTTCTGGGTCTACACCTGTCTGGGTCCAGTACGTGCAACATTTGAGTGTAGACCTCTCTGGTTCCTGGGTGCATGTACGGGGCCAGTTCCTGTGTACACCAACCCCAAGCATAGATGTGTCCCGTTCCCATGTGGACCAGGCCTGGCATGAGCTCGACTGGGTCCACTGGGTACTGGCACCAGGTATGTATACAAGCGTCAAGTGTGTACCTGTCTGGGTATCATTCGGGCCCTGTGTGTACCCGTCTGGACTAAGGGCGTGTACTGCTGGAGGGAGCAGGCCCTTACACTTTCACACCCTGCACAGGGCTCCATTAGGAGATGCCGGCGGCCCTCTCACTGTTACCTGTTCGGCAGTGATTCCGTTAGCGATGGACTGTTGAACACTCTCTCTGCTGAGCTGAGCCACCACCAGGTTGGGAAAGCGGTACAGCATCTCCGAGAAAAGGGCGATGAGCGCCAGCTGGAGTTCAGAATCTGGAAACCGGAACAGACAGAACACGGCCTTCATTGTAGTTAGTCTCACCATCGCCCGGGCAACGGCCCAAATATACCATTACAGGGGCTCGGCTGCAGTATCCACAGCAACAGGACATCGAAAGCCCCAAAACAAGGAGAGACGGGAGGGGAGGGGAGAGAGGGGAGCGGAGGGGAGGGATTAGGGAGGGCAGGAGGAGGAGAGAGGGGGGGGGGGAGGAGGAGGGGGAGGAGAGATGGGGGGGGAGGGAGTGAGAGATGGGGGGGGAGGGAGGGAGAGATGGGGGGGGAGGGAGGGAGAGATGGGGGGGGAGGGAGGGAGAGATGGGGGGGAGGGAGGGAGAGATGGGGGGGGAGGGAGGGAGAGATGGGGGGGGAGGGAGGGAGAGATGGGGGGGAGGGAGGGAGAGATGGGGGGGGGAAGGAGAGATGGGGGGGGAAGGAGAGATGGGGGGGGGGGAAGGAGAGATGGGGGGGGAAGGAGAGATGGGGGGGGAAGGAGAGATGGGGGGGGAAGGAGAGATGGGGGGGGAAGGAGAGATGGGGGGGGAAGGAGAGATGGGGGGGGGAAGGAGAGATGGGGGGGAAGGAGAGATGGGGGGGGAAGGAGAGATGGGGGGGGAAGGAGAGATGGGGGGGGAAGGAGAGATGGGGGGGGGAAGGAGAGATGGGGGGGAAGGAGAGATGGGGGGGAAGGAGAGATGGGGGGGGGGAAGGAGAGATGGGGGGGGGAAGGAGAGATGGGGGGGGAAGGAGAGATGGGGGGGGAAGGAGAGATGGGGGGGGAAGGAGAGATGGGGGGGGGGGAAGGAGAGATGGGGGGGGAAGGAGAGATGGGGGGGGGAAGGAGAGATGGGGGGGGGGAAGGAGAGATGGGGGGGGGAAGGAGAGATGGGGGGGAGGAGAGGAGAGATGGGGGGGAGGAGAGGAGAGATGGGGGGAGGAGAGGAGAGATGG
>NC_091995.1:21704560-21723114 GCF_044704955.1 Pristiophorus japonicus | reverse complement strand
GGGGGGAGGAGAGGACAGATGGGGGGGAGGAGAGGACAGATGGGGGGGAGGAGAGGACAGATGGGGGGGAGGAGAGGAGAGATGGAGGGGAGGGGAGGAGAGGAGAGATGGGGGGGAGGAGAAGACTAATAGAGAGATGGGGGGGAGGAGAGGAGAGATGGGGGGGGGAGGAGAGGAGAGATGGGGGGGAGGAGAGGAGAGATGGGGGGGGAGGAGAGGAGAGATGGGGGGGGAGGAGAGGAGAGATGGGGGGGAGGAGAGGAGAGATGGGGGGGAGGAGAGGAGAGATGGGGGGGGAGGAGAGGAGAGATGGGGGGGAGGAGAGGAGAGATGGGGGGGAGGAGAGGAGAGATGGGGGGGGGGGAGGAGAGGAGAGATGGGGGGGGAGGAGAGGAGAGATGGGGGGGAGGAGAGGAGAGATGGGGGGGGAGGAGAGGAGAGATGGGGGGGAGGAGAGGAGAGATGGGGGGGAGGAGAGGAGAGATGGGGGGGGAGGAGAGGAGAGATGGGGGGGAGGAGAGGAGAGATGGGGGGAGGAGAGGAGAGATGGGGGGGAGGAGAGGAGAGATGGGGGGGAGGAGAGGAGAGATGGGGGGGGAGAGGAGAGATGGGGGGGGGAAGGAGAGATGGGGGGGAGGAGAGGAGAGATGGGGGGGAGGAGAGGAGAGATGGGGGGGGAGGAGAGGAGAGATGGGGGGGGAGGCGAGATGGGAGAGGGGGGAGGCGAGGGCGGGAGGAGGAGAGAGGTGGGGGCGGGGGGAGAGGAGAGGTGGGGGAGGGGGGAGAGGAGAGGTGGGGGAGGGGGGAGAGGAGAGGTGGGGGAGGGGGGAGAGGAGAGGTGGGGGAGGGGGGGAGAGGAGAGGTGGGGGAGGGGAGAGGAGAGGTGGGGGGAGAGGAGTGGGGGAGGGGGGAGAGGAGAGGTGGGGTAGGGGGGAGAGGAGAGGTGGGGGAGGGGGGAGAGGAGAGGTGGGGGAGGGGGGAGAGGAGAGGTGGGGGAGGGGGGAGAGGAGAGGTGGGGGAGGGGGGGGGGGAGAGGAGAGGTGGGGGAGGGGGGAGGGGGGAGAGGAGAGGTGGGGGAGGGGGGGGAAGTTGGGGGAAAGAGACCTGAGGGGTGGGGAGGGGGGAGTGTGAGAAGAGATGGGGAGAGAGAGAGAGAGAGAGAGAGAGAGAGAGAGAACCTTACCCTGCTGAATAAACAGACTCTGCAGTTACATTCACAGCACCAGTTACACTGCTGTGCACTAATACCTACGCTCAGTCCCAATTCAACAATGCGACAGCAGGGGGAGCTGTGGGCTAATAATGTCTGGTCCCAGATTGTGTGTGTCTATTCAGCACCTTTGTAACATGGAGTGTTCCACGCCCCTGCTGCGTGCTGCATTACTGATTCACACGGGGTTTAGATATTTACAGCACGGATGGAGGCCATTTCGGCCCATTGTATCCGCGCCGGCCAACCCAGAGCTATCCAGCCTAATCCTACTTTCCAGCTTTTGGTCCGTAAGCCAGCAGATTACGGCACTTCAAATGCATATCCAAGTACTTTTTAAATGTGCTGAGGGTTTCTGCCTCTACCAACCTTTCAGGCAGAGAGTTCCAGACCCCCACCATCCTCTGGGTTTCCAGATCCCCACCACCATCAGCCAGGCCTTCCTCTCCTGACCCTGATCCAGTGACCACCTCCCTGCTAGACAGGGTGTGCACAGATGTTAGTCAACTCCAGATCAGGGCCATCTGAGATACTCGCCCCCATGACACTCACTGTCCAGGCCTGTACTTCACAAAAATAATTCTTCGATGTGGGCATCACTGGCAAGGCCAGCGTTTATTGCCCATCCCTCACTGCCCTTGAGAAGGTGGTGGTGAGCCGCCTTCTTGAACCGCTGCAGTCCCGTGTGGTGAAGGTGCTCCCACAGGGCTGTTGGGGAGGGAGTTCCAGGATTGTGACCCAGCCACGATGGAGGAACGGCCGATATATTTCCAAGTCAGGATGGTGTGTGACTTGGAGGGGAACGTGGAGATGGTGGTGTTCCCATGAGCCTGCTCACCTTGTCGTTCTAGGTGGTAGAGGTCGTGGGTTTTGGGAGGTGCTGCCGGAGAAGACTTGGCGAGTTGCTGCTGTGCATCTTGTAGATGGTACAGACATTGATGCGGAGATTCAACACCGCCTCCAGTGCGCCAGTGCAGCCTTCGGCCGCCTGAGGAAGTGTGTGTTGGAAGACCAGGCCTTCAAATCTACCACCAAGCTGATGGTCTACAGGGCTGTAGTAATACCCTCCCTCCTGTATGGATCTGAGGCATGGACGATGAATAAAAGGCGCCTCAAGTCGCTGGAGATATATCACCAACGATGTCTCCGCAGGATCCTGCAAATCCCCTGGGAGGACAGATGCACCAACATCAGTGTCCTCGTCCAGGCTAACATCCCCAGTATTGAAGCACTGACCACACTCGATCAGCTTCGCTGGGCAGGCCACATAGTTCGCATGTCAGATACGACACTCCCTAAGCAAATGCTTTATGCGGAGCTCCTTCATGGTGAATGAGCCAAAGGTGGGCAGTGGAAATGTTACAAGGACACCCTCAAAGCCTCCCTGGTAGAGTGCGACATCACCACTGACACCTGGGAGACCCTGGCCACAGACCACCCGAGGTGGAGAAAGTGAATCCGGGAGGGCGTTGAGCTCTTCCGAGTCTCAACGCAAAGTCCGTGAAGAGGTCAAGCGCAGACAGCGGAAGGAGCGCGCGGCAAACCAACCCCACCCACCCCTTCCCTCAACGAATGTCTGTCCCACCTGTAACACGGTCTGTGGCTCTCGTTTGAACTGTTCAGCCATCAAAGAACTCACTTAGGGAATGGAAGCAAGTCTTCCTCGATTCCGAGGGACTGCCTATGATGATGATGGTGATGGTGCACATTGCAGCCACGGTGCGCCGGTGGTGGAGGGAGTGAATGTTGAAGGTGGTGGATGGGGTACCGATCAAGCGGGCTGGGCTGCTTTGTCCTAGATGGTGTGGAGATAAACACGGCTTGTGGCGTGCAGCAGAGACAGGGCTACACCAGCACAGCTCACACTGGCTGCTGTCTGCTGTTGGCCATGTTACGAAAGGCTGAGCTCTATTTTCTGAATCACTGTCGTACACCACTTCACCACCACCGCGCACCACTTCACCACCACCGCGCACCACTTCACCACCACCGCGCACCACTTCACCACCACCGCACACCACCACCGCACACCACTTCACCACCACCGCGCACCACTTCACCACCACCGTACACCACCACCGCACACCACCACCGCACACCACTTCACCACCACCGTGCACCACTTCACCACCACCGTACACCACCACCGCGCACCACTTCACCACCACCGCACACCGCTTCACCACCACCGTACACCACCACCGCACACCACTTCACCACCACCGTGCACCACTTCACCACCACCGTACACCACCACCGCACACCACTTCACCACCACCGTGCACCACTTCACCACCACCGTACACCACCACCGCGCACCACTTCACCACCACCGCGCACCACTTCACCACCACCGCGCACCACTTCACCACCACCGCACACCACCACCGCGCACCACTTCACCACCACCGCGCACCACTTCACCACCACCGCGCACCACTTCACCACCACCGCGCACCACTTCACCACCACCGTACACCACCACCGCACACCACCACCGCACACCACTTCACCACCACCGCGCACCACTTCACCACCACCGCGCACCACTTCACCACCACCGTACACCACCACCGCACACCACCACCGCACACCACTTCACCACCACCGTACACCACCACCGCACACCACTTCACCACCACCGCGCACCACTTCACCACCACCGCGCACCACTTCACCACCACCGCACACCACTTCACCACCACCGCACACCACTTCACCACCACCGCGCACCACCACCGCGCACCACTTCACCTCCACCGTACACCACTTCACCACCACCGCGCACCACTTCACCACCACCGCGCACCACTTCACCACCACCGCGCACCACTTCACCACCACCGCACACACCCCTTGGAACCGCTGCGCTGATTAAATGGACTCAGAGTCTCCCACCGCCCCTCGCCAGCCCCATCATTGCCCCCTGTACTCCAAAGCCTGAATGACACGTCTTGTGTTTCCGGAGCCTTGTGTGCTGGAAGTTCTCGCAGGTTTACCACTCAATCGTGCCTGAACCCCGGCGGAGACCGACCACAGATTGTGTCTCGCTTTACAGCCTCTTCCCACTGGCCGTCACCGAGACTCCAGCAGCTGCTTTCACTGCCACCATTTCGCATTGTGCAAGTGCCATTAATCCGATTCGTTACTGTGAAGCCGAGCTTTCGAGGACAGTATAATCCTATATACAGGATGGTATTGTGTATGTGACCAGCATAATCCTATATACAGGATGGTATAGTGTATGTGACCAGTATAATCCTGTATACCGGATGGTATAGTGTCTGAGGACAGTGTAATCCTGTATACAGGATGGTATAGTGTCTGAGGACAGTGTAATCCTGTATACAGGATGGTATAGTGTCTGAGGACAGTGTAATCCTGTATACAGGATGGTATAGTGTCTGAGGACAGTGTAATCCTGTATACCGGATGGTATAGTGTCTGAGGACAGTATAATCCTGTATACAGGATGGTATAGTGTCTGAGGACAGTGTAATCCTGTATACAGGATGGTATAGTGTATGTGACCAGCATAATCCTGTATACAGGATGGTATAGTGTCTGAGGACAGTGTAATCCTGTATACAGGATGGTATAGTGTATGTGACCAGCATAATCCTGTATACAGGATGGTATAGTGTCTGAGGGCAGTGTAATCCTGTATACAGGATGGTATAGTGTCTGAGGACAGTGTAATCCTGTATACAGGATGGTATAGTGTCTGAGGACAGTGTAATCCTATATACAGGATGTTATAGTGTCTGAGGACAGTGTAATCCTGTATACAGGATGGTATAGTGTCTGAGGACAGTGCAATCCTGTATACAGGATGGTATAGTGTCTGAGGACAGTGTAATCCTGTATACAGGATGGTATAGTGTCTAAGGACAGTGTAATCCTATATACAGGATGTTATAGTGTCTGAGGACAGTGTAATCCTGTATACAGGATGGTATAGTGTCTGAGGACAGTGTAATCCTGTATACAGGATGGTATAGTGTCTGAGGACAGTGTAATCCTGTATACAGGATGGTATAGTGTCTGAGGACAGTGTAATCCTGTATATAGGATGGTATAGTGTCTGAGGACAGTGTAATCCTATATACAGGATGTTATAGTGTCTGAGGACAGTGTAATCCTGTATACAGGATGGTATAGTGTCTGAGGACAGTGTAATCCTGTATACAGGATGGTATAGTGTCTGAGAACAGTATAATCCTGTATACCGGATGGTATAGTGTCTGAGGACAGTGTAATCCTGTATACAGGATGGTATAGTGTCTGAGGACAGTGTAATCCTGTATACAGGATGGTATAGTGTCTGAGGACAGTGTAATCCTGTATACAGGATGGTATAGTGTCTGAGGACAGTGTAATCCTGTATACAGGATGGTATAGTGTCTGAGGACTGTGTAATCCTGTATACCGGATGGTATAGTGTCTGAGGACAGTGTAATCCCCATCCTCAATGATAGCAGAGTCCAGCACGTGAGTGCAAAAGACAAGGCTGAAGCGTTTACAACCATTTTCAGCCAGAAATGCCGAGTGGGTGATTCATTTAGGCCTCCTCCTGAGGCCCCCCCCCAATCACAGAAGCCAGGCTTCAGTGAATTCGATTCACTCCACGTGATATCAAGAAACGGCTGAGTGCACTGGATACAGTAAAGGCTATGGGCCCCGACAACATCCCGGCTGTTGGGCTGAAGACTTGTGCTCCAGAACTAGCCGCGCCTCTAGCCAAGCTGTTCCAGTACTTTAGCCAAGCTGTTCCAGTACAGCTACAACACTGGCATCTACCCGACAATGTGGAAAACTGCCCAGGTATGTCCTGTCCACAAAAAGCAGGACAAATCCGATCCAGCCAAAACCGCCCCATCAGTCTACTCTCAATCATCAGCAAAGTGATGGAAGGTGTTGTCGACAGTGCTATCCATCGGCACTTACTCACCAATAACCTGCTCACTGATGCCCAGTTTGGGTTCTGCCAGAACCACTCAACTCCAGACCTCATTGCAGCCTTGGTCCAACATGGACAAAAGAGCTGAATTTCAGGGGTGAGGTGAGAGTGACTGCCCTCGACATCAAGGCAGCATTTGACCGAGTGTGGCATCAAGGAGCCCTAGTAAAACTGAAGTCAATGGGAATCGGGGAAAACTCTCCACTGTCTGGAGTCATACCTAGCACAAAGGAAGATGGTTGTGGTGGTTGGAGGGCAATCATCACAACCCCAGGATATCGCTGCAGGAGTTCCTCAGGGCAGTGTCCTCGGCCCAACCATCTTCAGTTGTTTCATCAATGACCTTCCCTCCATCATAAGGTCAGAAGTGGGGATGTTCGCTGATGATTGTCCAGTGATCAGTGCCATTTGCAACTGTTCAGATAATGAAGCAGTCCATGCCCACATGCAGCAAGACCTGGACAACATTCAGGCTTGGGCTGATAAGTGGCAAATAACATTCACGCCACACAAGTGCCAGGCAATGACTATTTCCAACAAGCGGGAGTTTAACCACCAACCCTCAACATTCAATGGCATTACCATTGCCGAATCCCCCACCATCAACATTCTGGGGGTCACCACTGACCAGAAACTTAACTGGACCATCTACAAGATGCACTGCAGCATCTCACCAAGGCTTCTTCGGCAGCACCACCCAGACCCGTGACCTTTACCACCTAGAAGGACAAGGGCAACAGGCGCATGGGAACACCACCACCTCCACGTTCCCCTCCAAGTCACACACCATCCTGACTTGGAAATATATCATCATTCTTTACTCGTCGCTGGTCAGAATCCTGGAACTCCCTCCCTAACAGCACTGTGGGAGCACCTTCACCACACGGGACTGCAACGGTTCAAGGCAGCGGCTCACCACCATCTTCTCAAGGGCAATTAGGTATGGGCAATTAGGTATTGCCAGCGACGCCCACATCCCAGGAATGAATTTTTTAAAAATCCTATATACAGGATGGTACAGTGTTTATGGGCAGTATAATCCTATATACAGGATGGTATGGTGTTTATGGGCAGTATAATCCTATATACAGGATGGTATAGTGTTTATGGGCAGTATAATTCTATATACAGGATGGTACAGTGTTTATGGGCAGTATAATCCTATATACAGGATGGTACAGTGTTTATGGACAATATAATCCTATATACAGGATGGTACAGCGTTTATGAACAGTATAATCCTATATACAGGATGGTACAGTGTTTATGGGCAGTATAATCCTATATACAGGATGGTATGGTGTTTATGGGCAGTATAATCCTATATACAGGATGGTATAGTGTTTATGGGCAGTATAATTCTATATACAGGATGGTACAGTGTTTATGGGCAGTATAATTCTATATACAGGATGGTATGGTGCTTATGGGCAATATAATCCTATATACAGGATGGTATGGTGTTTATGGGCAGTATAATCCTATATACAGGATGGTACAGTGTTTATGGACAATATAATCCTATATACAGGATGGTACAGCGTTTATGAACAGTATAATCCTATATACAGGATGGTATGGTGCTTATGGGCAGTATAATCCTATATACAGGATGGTATGGTGTTTATGGGCAGTATAATCCTATATACAGGATGGTACAGTGTTTATGGGCAGTATAATTCTATATACAGGATGGTATGGTGCTTATGGGCAGTATAATCCTATATACAGGATGGTACAGTGTTTATGGGCAGTATAATTCTATATACAGGATGGTATGGTGCTTATGGGCAGTATAATCCTATATACAGGATGGTATGGTGTTTATGGGCAGTATAATCCTATATACAGGATGGTACAGTGTTTATGGACAATATAATCCTATATACAGGATGGTACAGCGTTTATGAACAGTATAATCCTATATACAGGATGGTATGGTGTTTATGGGCAGTATAATCCTATATACAGGATGGTACAGTGTTTATGGGCAGTATAATCCTATATACAGGATGGTATAGTGTATATGGGCAGTATAATCCTAAATACAGAATGGTACAGTGTTTATGGGCTGTATAATCCTATATACAGGATGGTACAGTGTTTATGGGCAGTATAATCCTATATACAGGATGGTACGGTATTTATGGGCAGTATAATCCTATATACAGGATGGTACAGTGTTTATGGGCAGTATAATTCTACACGCAGGAGTGCATCATTGAAAGGTTGAAGTTGCTCCGTTAATTCCCAGCCCCTGTAGACAGACTCTTACCGGTATAAGCGTAGATCCTGTAGTTCGTTTCCACGACGATGTATCCCTGACGGTGCACATCCACCGTACTGCCGGACACTCCAGAGGCCAGGTTAATGGCTAACCGTGTCGGATAGAACCTCCTTGATTTACGCTGTGGTGGGAAGAAGAGGAGACAACTCCTTATGCAGCCTTACAAACAGCTTTACTGAAACACGGAGCATATCGGTGGCACAGTGTCGCACCGAGTTCAACCAACAACTTGCATTTACATGGCGCCTTTAACCTAGTAAAACGTCCCATGGTGCTTCACATGTGCGTTATCAAACAGAGTTTGACACCGAGCCACGTAAGAACGTAAGAAATAGGAGCAGGAGTCGGCCATTTGGCCCCTCGAGCCTGCTCCGCCATTCAATAAGATCATGACTGATCTGATCATGGACTCAGCTCCATTTACCTGCCCGCTACCCATAGCCCTTTACTCCCTTATCGCTCAAAAATCTGTCTATCTCCGCCTTAAATATATTTAAAGACCCAGCCTCCACAGTTTTCGAGGGCAGAGAATTCCACAGATTTACAACCCTCAGAAAATATTGCTCCTCATCTCAGTTTTAAATGGGCAGCCCCTTATTCTGAGACTATGTCCCCTAGTTTTAGTTTCCCCCGAGTGGAAATATCCTCTCTGCATCCACCTTGTCGAGCCCCCTCATTATCTTATACGTTTCGATAAGATCACCTCTCATTCTTCTGAACTCCAATGAGTAGAGGCCCAACCTACTCAACCTATCTTCATAAGTCAATCCCCTCATCTCCGGAATTAACCTAGTGAACCTTCTCTGAACAGCATCCAATGCAAGTATATTCTTTCTTAGATACGGAGACCAAAACTGTATGCAGTACTCAAGGTGTGGCCTCACCAATACCCTGTACAGTTGTAGCAGGAGATATTAGGGCAGATGACCCAAGACTTGGTTAAAGAGGTAGGTTTCAAGGAGGGACGGAGAGGTTTAGGGAGGGAGTTGTGATGAACAGCTGAGCCACAGAGAGCAGAAGGTCGCGCACCAGTTTGATCATCTGTCAGTGGCACGTTGGCCGATGGGCTGTTAGATCTAGGCTCAGCATCCCTTGGACCAGCCAGAGTTTCTACTGCTGCTCGTGTGTAGATTTCCTGCTCAGGAGTCCACATAGCATTGGGTATGGTGCGACGCCCTCCACAGTCAAACAACCTGCCAGCACATAAGGATCTGGTCTCATACACAAAGAATGGCCCTCTTGGCCTACGTGCTAGAGGACAGGCAGAGTGCTTGCAACTAGCAGCACCTCCAAGAGAGAGGTTGAAAGAAAAACAGAAGAGAAATTGGTGGCTAAATGCGTCCAGAAATGGGACCCAGATTTTGGGGCAAACACACGCTTCTGTAAGACCACCACCACCTCCGAGTTCCCCTCCAAGTCACACACCATCCTGACTTGGAAATATATCGGCCGTTCCACTCCCTAACAGCACTGTGGGAGCACCTTCACCACACGTTCAAGAAGACGGCTCACCACCACCTTCTCAGGGCAATTAGGGATGGGCAATAAATGCCGGCCTGGTCAATGATGCCCACATCCCGAGAGTGAAAAATATCTCCCGTCTCTAACTCATCGCCAAATTAACAATGTTACTCGGAGACCCCACCCCCCCTCAACCCCCAGGACAGGTGCAAAAAGAACACAATGGGGCAGTAGATGGCTCTCTTCTGAGGTTGGAGCAGTGTAGAGGGAGCTTTACTCTGTATCTAACTAGTGCTGTACCTGCCCTGGTTTGATGGGACAGTGCAGAGGGAGCTTGACTCTGTATCTAACTCGTGCTGTACCTAACCTGGTTTGATGGGACAGTGCAGAGGGAGCTTTACTCCGTATCTAACCTGTGCTGTACCTGCCCTGGGAGTGTTTGATGGGGTAGTGCAGAGGGAGCTTTACTCTGTATCTAACCCGTGCTGTACCCGCCCTGGGAGTGATTGATGGGACAGTGCAGAGGGAGCTTTACTCTGTATCTAACCCGTGCTGTACCTGCCCTGGGAGTGTTTGATGGGACAGTGCAGAGGGAGCTTTACTCTGTATCTAACACGTGCTGTACCTGCCCTGGGAGTGTTTGATGGGACAGTGTAGAGGGAGCTTTACTCTGTATCTAACCCGTGCTGTACCTGCCCTGGGAGTGTTTGATGGGACAGTGTAGGGGGATCTTTACTCTGTATCTAACCCGTGCTGTACCTGCCCTGGGAGTGTTTGATGGGACAGTGTAGAGGGAGCTTTACTCTGTATCTAACCCGTGCTGTACCTGCCCTGGGAGTGTTTGATGGGACAGTGTAGAGGGAGCTTTACTCTGTATCTAACCCGTGCTGACCCGGGAGAGTTTGGCGGTAGCCACGTGTGGACTATGTCTGTGCCACGGGGATAAGCAGCACACTGCCAGAGATGCTCCTTGTGGTCCCCGTGGGCTGGGTGTGGTGTGTTCACACTCGCCCCTAGTCCAGTCATCCTTACCTTTCTCTGGAAGACGAGTCCGAATTCCCGCAGGTGCTGTAGGAATGTCAACAGGGAGTCACTCATCCCTTCCACTGAGTAATCCTGCAGAGAGTCAGAAAGAGGTGTTAGAAGGAGCAGGAATGCAATGTGGAGTACTCGCCAGTGGCTGGGAGAGCAGAATTAAAGTATCATACAGCAGAGAATTAGGCTGTTTAACAATATGGTTTAAATCGGAAACGGTCACGTATCCCAGCTTGCTTAGCTCCAGACATTTTAGCAAGAGGGTGGATAAAGGTGGCGGCTGTGTGTGTGTGTTTGTGTGAACACACAGTTTGCAAGCAGACAGCGATGTACAGCGCAGATTCACCAGAATACCAGGACTTAGAGGGACAAATTATGAGGACAGGCTGCATCAACTTGGCTTGTAATCACTTGGGTTTGGATGGTTTAAGGGGTTGGTAGAAAGTTGACCATTGCTAGCTGACCATTTTCTCATCACTGTCGGACAAGTTGAAATGTTCCTTGTGGCGTGCTGGCTCTTGAGGAGCTGGCTGGGGCTCGTGTTGTCTGGGATCAGACCGAGCTCGAGCTTGTAGCTGCACAAGGACCAGACACTTAGAATCGTAGGCCTCAGACTCACCGCCCACTGCCGCCGATCTGTTTGGGTGCCAGTTTCCTCTAGGCCTCCCGCCGGCAGGAAGGGAGGCCTGCTAGGAATTGCCCACTGACTGCCACCAGCGTGCAAGGCGCGCAACGTGTCCTCCCGACCTCCGAGCCACCAGATTCCTCCGGGCGGGAGTCAGTGACAGCAGAGGGGGAAGGACTGCTGTGTGGAGGCAGGTCTAACCCAAACGGTAAGCATGAAGACCTGTAAAAAAAGTTAGTAAACTTTTTGCAGCGATTCAGGTGGATGGGGACCCCTGAAAGTTTTCCAGTTTTTTTTTTTATTGTGAGGATTTTAATTTTTTTGTATCCCTCCCCCCAGCCCCGGGCCCGACTCAATCCTCAGCGGCACTTTGGTGAGGTCACCGCAATTGGGAGCTCCCGCCTTCTGCCGCCCAGAGTCAGGGCGTAAGTCAACGTTTTGCCGCCGGCCGGTCTTTACAGATCTTTTGGAGGAATCTCCCTGTCAAAGTACCGCCAGGTCTCTCGGCGGTCCTCTGGGCGGCCCTTAGCTTTCACCAAGTTCGGGCCCAGAGAAACTTGCAGCACGCAAGGAGGCCATTTCGGCCCATCGTGTCCACGCCGGCCGACCAAGAGCTATCCAGCCTCATCCCAACTTTCCAGCTCTAGGTTACGGCACTTCAGGTGCACATCCAAGTACTTTTTAAATGTGGTGAGGGTTTCTGCCTCTACCACCCTTTCAGGCAGTGAGTTCCAGACCCCCACCACCCTCTGGGTGAAAAAAGTGCCCCTCAAATCCCCTCTAAACCTCCCCCCAATTACTTTAAATCTATGTCCCCTGGTTGTTGACCCTTCCGCTAAGGGAAGCATGTCCTTCCTATCCACTCTATCTCAGCCCCTCATAATTTTATACACCGCATTCAGGTCTCCCCTCAACCTCCTCTGTTCCAAAGAAAACAACCCCAGCCTATCTAATCTTTCCTCACAGCTAAAATTCTCCAGACTTACGGTTAACAGATGGTTAACAAGGGGATATGGTCAGGGACAAGGCCAGTATGTACACAATTAGACCGCGGCTTACTAATTATAATTATAGGGCTTGCGGTGAGTGGGTTTTAAAGAGCTCTCAGGATGGCCGGAAGTCCACAGCCGAGCAGGCAGCCTCCAGAGTCAGGAATGATGACCTAAGCCTCGGAAACAGCTTGTACACATTGCTTGTCATTTAATGTAATCTGCAGACAGTCGTATTATAACACATAACTCAGGAAGGCAAACGGAATGTTGGCCTTTATTGCAAGGGGGATGGAGTATAAAAGCAGGGAAGTCCTGCTACAGCTGTACAGGGTATTGGTGAGGCCACACCTGGGGTACTGCGTACAGTTTTGGTCTCCGTACAGGAGGGATATACTTGCACTGTACGGGAGGGATATACTTGCACTGGAGGCAGTTCAGAGAAGGTTCAGGAGGTTTATTCCTGAGATGAGGGGATTGTCTTATGAAGAAAGGTTGAGCAGGTTGGGCCTGTACTCACTGGAGTTTAGAAGACTGAGAGGGGATCTTTTGAAACGTACAAAATTCTGAGGGGGCTCGACAGGGTAGATGCAGAGAGGCTGTTTCCCCTCGTGGGGGAACCTAGAACTAGGGGGCATAGTTTCAGAATAAAGGGATTGCCCATTTAAAACTGAGATGAGGAAGAATTTCTTCTGAGGGTCGTAAATCTGTGGAATTCTGTGCTCCAGAGAGCTGTGGAGGCTGGGTCATTGAATATATTTAAGGTGGAGATGGACAGATTTTTGAGCGATAAGGGAGTAAAGGGTTATGGGGAGTGGGCAGGGAAGTGGAGCTGAGGCCATGATCAGATCAGCCATGATCTTATTGAATGGTGGAGCAGGCTCGAGGGGCCATATGGCCGACTCCTGCTCCTGTTTCTTATGTACGTGTGTAACACTGAAGTGAGGCAATATACATTAAAGCTTGTTGTTGAAAAAAAACATGGGCCCAAATCACCCAGAAGTTATTGTTGCGACAGTAACAGCGGAAAGAAATTGGCCCGTCGTGCTTGTGATGGCTCTTTGGTCAAGCTATCCACTCACCCTGCTCTTTCCCCATAGCCCTGCAAATTTCTCATTGTCAAGTATTGATCCAATTGCCTTTAGAAAGTTACTATCCTGTATTGAATCTGCTCCCACCGCCCCTTCAGGCAGCCCTTTCCAGTTCACAACGACTCGCTGGGCAAAAATAATTTTTTTTTTCTTGCCAATTATCTTAAATCTGCGCCCTCTGGTTACCCTCCTGCCTTTGGAATGGTTTCTACCCGACAGAGGACAGGAAGTCTATGACGGCCTAGTGGTTAAAAGGCACAAAGCAAAGCCTCCCACATTTTGACCCCGAGTGGACGCGGAGTTGGCTGAACCCAGTAGTTACAGCGTGGCAATTGGCTGCGAGAGGGATGGAGTACAAAAGCAGGGAGGTCCTGCTGCAACTGTACAGGGTGTTGGTGAGGCCGCACCTGGAGTACTGCATGCAGTTTTGGTCACCTTACTTAAGGAAGGATATACTGGCTTTGGAGGGGGTACAGAGACGATTCACTAGGCTGATTCCGGAGATGAGGGGGTTACCTTATGATGATAGATTGAGTAGACTGGGTCTTTACTTGTTGGAGTTCAGAAGGATGAGGGGTGATCTTATAGAAACATTTAAAATAATGAAAGGGATAGACAAGATAGAGGTAGAGAGGTTGTTTCCACTGGTCGGGGAGACTAGAACTAGGGGGCACAGCCTCAAAATACGGGGGAGACAATTTAAAACCGAGTTGAGAAGGAATTTCTTCTCCCAGAGGGTTGTGAATCTGTGGAATTCTCTGCCCAAGGAAGCAGTTGAGGCTAGCTCATTGAATGTATTCAAATCACAGAAAGATAGATTTTTAACCAATAAGGGAATTAAGGGTTATGGGGAGCGGGCGGGTAAGTGGAGCTGAGTCCACGGCCAGATCAGCCATGATCTTGTTGAATGGCGGAGCAGGCTCGAGGGGCTAGATGGCCTACTCCTGTTCCTAATTCTTATGTTCTTATGTATGCAACATTCCCTTGGGTGAAAAAAAACCTGCATTTAGATAGCGCCTTTCACGACCTCAGGATGTCGCAAAGTGTTTTACAGCCAATGATCGACTGTTTGAAGTGTAGTCACTGTTGTAATGGTGGAAACGTGGCAGCCAATTTACGCAGCAACAACTTGTATTTATATAGCGCCTTCAACGTGTTCAAACGTCACAAGGTGCTTCACAGGAGTGTTATAAGACAAAACAGTAAATTTTACACCGAGCCAGAAAAGACGAAGTTACGGCAGATGACCAAAAGCTTGGAGCGTCTTGAAAGAGGAAAGCGAAGTGGAGAGGTGGAAAGGTTTTGACAGGGGGTTCCAGAGCTTGGGGCCCAGGCAGCTGAAGGCACGGCCACCGATGGTGGAGCGATTACAATCAGGGATGCTCAGGATGGCAGAATTAGAGGAGCGCAGACTACTTACGCACAGCAAGATCCCACAAACAGCAATGAGCTAATGACTAGGTAATTTTTGTTTTTAATGATGTTGGTTGAGGGATCAATATTGGCCCTTGGACACCGGGAAGAACACCCCTGCTCTTTTCTGAAATAGCGGCCGTGGGATCTTTTACATCCACCCGAGAGGGCAGAGAAAGTAAGCCAGTCTTCCCGTGCCACCATCCATTCACCCCCCGCCTTCCCCCAAACTCCACTGCCCCAACCCCAGGCTCTGAGTAGGGCCTGGTCAGGTTATGATGGCACCTGCAGTTGAATATCTTGCACTCACATGTGTAACAAGGGAATTTCAGACCATGGAACTGGCAAGCCTCAGCCCTTTCAGATTGGGGGGGGGGGGGGGGCGGGGGGTGAAGGAGAAAGAGATAAAAGAGAAACAGGCAAAAAAACCCTGACCAGGAAATGTTTAGAAGCAGAAACCAGCCTGCATTGTTTTTGATAGATCCCCACCCCTGCCCGACTCTCTGTCTTCTCAACCTATTCTTAATCCCCTTCCAACCCTGTGAATCCCCCCTGGCTGTCAGATTTCTGTCTGTCTGGGACTGGGCTGAGCAGAATGTGTGTTCTGTTCTGTATTTATATCCTTCTTGTCGATTTACAAGTGCACTCTTTCTATTGCTGCACCCAAATACAAGTGTTTTCTGCACTGACAGCACTGCTTTCTTCTCTGGGTAGCGGGGACTTGTCTTTTTGGAAGTTAGGACAGGGGGTCCTTGTGAGGGTGTAAATATTTACACATCACAGATAACTTTGAAAAGCACGGAGATGCAGTGCTCGCCTTTGGCAGTTCGTAGTAAAGTAACAATCTCTTTGGTGGCCGTGAGGATTTGCAAATAAGTGCTCCTTCACCTTCTGCTTCTTAGAAACATAGAAAATAGGTGCAGGAGTAGGTCATTCGGCCCTTTGAGCCTGCACCACCATTCAATAAGATCATGGCTGATCATTCCCCCAGTACCCCTTTCCTGCTTTCTCTCCATACCTCTTGATCTCTTCAGCCGTGGCCATATCTAACTCCCTCTTGAATATATCCAATGAACTGGCATCAACAACTCTCTGCGGTAGGGAATTCCACAGGTTAACAACTCTGAGTGAAGAAGTTTCTCCTCATCTCAGTCCTAAATGGCCTACCCTTTATCCTAAGACTGTGTCCCCTGGTTCTGGACTTCCCCAACATCGGGAACATTCTTCCTGCATCTAACCTGTCCAGTCCCGTCAGAATTTTATATGTTTCTACGAGATCCCCTCTCATCCTTCTAAACTCCAGTGTACAAAGGCCCAATTGATCCAGTCTCTCCTCATGTGACAGTCCAGCCATCCCTGCAATCAGTCTGGTGAACCTTCGCTGCACTCCCTTAATAGCAAGAACGTCCTTCCTCACATTAGGAGACCAAAACTGTACACAATATTCCAGGAAGGGCCTCATCAAGGCCCTGTACAACTGCAGTAAGACCTCCCTGCTCCTGTACTCAAATCCCCTAGCTATGAAGGCCAACATACCATTTGCCCTCTTCACCGCCTGCTGTACCTGCATGCTCACTTTCAGTGACTAATGAACCATGACATCCAGGTCTCGTTGCACCTCCCCTTTTCCTAATCTGCCGCCAGCCAGATAATATTCTGCCTTTGTGTTTTTGACCCCAAAATGGATAACCTCACATTTATCCACATTAAACTGCATCTGCCATGCATTTGCCCACTCAACTAACCTGTCCAAGTCACCCTGCAGCCTCTTAGCGTCCCCCTCACAGCTCACACCGCCACCCAGCTTAGTGTCATCTGCAAACTTGGAGATATTACACTCAATTCCTTCATCTAAATCGTTAATGTATATTGTAAAGAGCTGGGGTCCCAGCACTGAGCCCTGCTGCACTCCACTAGTCACTGCCTGCCATTCTGAAAAGGACCCGTTTATCCCGACTCTCTGCTTCCTGTCTGCCAACTAGTTCTCTATCCACGTCAGTATATTACCCCCAATACCATGCGCTTTGATTTTGCACAACAATCTCTTGTGCGGGACCTTGTCAAAAGCTTTTTGAAAGTCCAAATACACCACATCCCTTGGCCACTCTGCTAGTTACATCCTCAAAAAATTCCAGAAGATTCGTCAAGCATGATTTCCCTTTCATAAATCCATGCTGACTTGGACCGATCCTGTCACTGCTTTCCAAATGCGCTGCTATTTCATCTTCAATAATCGATTCCAACATTTTCCCCACTACTGATGTCAGGCTAACCGGTATTTTTTTTATGATTGCTGAGGGAGCTGCACGGCCAACAATGCTGAGAATGAGATGCTGGAGCATCAATGAACCTCCCCATTAAGTAGTGAAAGAAGCCGGTGACAATCAGGAGTTGTGATTAGACTGCACCCAATATTGGTTCAGCCTTTAAGTGTAAACGCTTGGGTTTTTGACCTGATTTAAGACTCCAATCATTTTAGTGAGGACGAATTTTGCGTGCAGGCTAGAGCATTTTCGGCCGACGCTAATTCCCCGTCTTTTGTCCGAACACAGCCCATTCATTGGCTAGAACCAATTTCTGGCCCCCTGTTTCTAAGCCTAGTGTGGAGTTATCAACGCTAGCACTGACCAGCTGGGTCGAATGGCCTGTTTCTGTGCTGTGGACGCAATACAAAAACATAAGAAATAGGAGCAGGAGTAGGCCATTTGGCCCCTCGAGCCTGCACTGCCATTCAATAAGATCATGGCTGATCTGATTATATCGTGACTGCAGTTATACTGTCTGCATGCCTCGCCTCTTCTGGGCTCCAAACTCACGCCTCTGCTGGGCCCTGATCATGTCCCTCATCATGTCCCTCGACAATCTCTCGCCGCTCCTTCTAATACTATCCTGCTGACTACATTGCCACGTTTAGTATGCAAGGCGAGGCGAGGGCCCAGGGGCAGCACGGGCCAGCCCACACTGCGATATGTGTGTGTACTAGGTCCGTGCAGCAGAGCTGGTCTCCAGTCGTCCTGGTTAATCCTTGCCACGGGACCAAGACCTAGCTCTGTCGAGCCCGTGTGGTGGCTGGTGTGCAACGGCCACCACATGTTAAAAAAATCCACGCACAGGCACCTTCCACCCTTCAACATGTAGTTCTGGACCTGGAATTTTAGTTCCTTCATTGAAACACCTGTGAACATTTTGACGTGGAAGCAAGTCATCCTCAATTCGAGGGACTGCCTGTGATGATGATCTGTGATGGCGACTGTCTGCAGCGATGTTGCTCAGTGGTAACGTATCCCACAGCTCTTTGGGTGAAAAGATGAACCTCTATGTGTTGTGTCAACTGGGCGCATTCAGATGGCTGAAGGAGCGCTGATTGCATTACAGATTCCCCACCGCCAGGAACCCCCGCCACAGCACCTCCTCCAAAGCATTGCCTCTCCCCCAGCGCACCTCTCCTCCCACTAGTGCTGGGGGGGGGGGTGGGTGGGAGTC